>NC_091191.1:31976003-32087963 GCF_040958095.1 Procambarus clarkii
CAAAAGTTTTTTCTTCGGGGCTTTTATTCTTATTTTCGTATACCTACTATTCATCTAATTCCGCATGTATTCTTTTAGTGGTCGTGTAGGTATGCTTTATATACTGAAACTTTAAACACTGGAGTACTGCAATCCAAACTACATATGACACAAACAATTCAATTTGGCTCAACCTACGCCACCAAATATAACATATTCCTCCACACTTCATCCCAACTCTACCACCACATCCAACACATCCCCCCCCCCAACACTCCAACACATCGAACACACCCCCAACACACCACCACATCCCACACCCCCAACACACCACCACATCCAACACCCCTAACACACCCCCAAATCTAACACGCCCCCAACACACCACCACATCCAACACACCCCAACACACCATCACATCCAACACACCCGCAACACACCACCACATCCAACACACCACCACATCCCACACCCCCCAACACACCACCACATCTAACACACCCCCAACACACCACCACATCCAACACACCCCAACACATCCATCACATCCAACACACCCCAACACACCACCACATCCAACACACCCCAACACACCACCACATCCAACACACCACCACATCCAACACACCCCAACACACCACCACATCCAGCACACCCCAACACACCACCACATCCAACACACCCCAACATATCACACCACTACATCCAACATCCCCCCCCCCCAACACATCACTACATTCAACTCATCCATAACTCACCACCACATCCAACACCTCCCCCCCCCAACACTCCACCACATCCAACACACCACCAATACACCACCACACACCAACACACCCCAACACACCACCACACACCAACCCACCACAACACACCACCACACTGCAACGCACCCCAAACACACATCACACCCCAACACACCCCAAACACACCCCAAATACACCCCAACACACACACCAATACACCACCACTCTGCACCACACCTCAACACGCCCCAACACACCACCACACTGCAACACACCCCAACACGCCACAACACACCCAACACACCCCAATACACCCCAACACACCACCACACTGCAACACACCCCAACACACCACAACACAACCCCAACACACAACACATCACAACACACCCCAACACACCTCAATATACCCAACCCACCCCAACACATCACACCACTACATCCAACATCCCCCCCCAACACATCACTACATTCAACTCATCCATAACTCACCACCACATCCAACACCTCCCCCCCCCAACACTCCACCACATCCAACACACCACCAATACACCACCACACACCAACACACCCCAACACACCACCACACACCAACCCACCACAACACACCACCACACTGCAACGCACCCCAAACACACATCACACCCCAACACACCCCAAACACACCCCAAATACACCCCAACACACACACCAATACACCACCACTCTGCACCACACCTCAACACACCCCAACACACCACCACACTGCAACACACCCCAACACGCCACAACACACCCAACACACCCCAATACACCCCAACACACCACCACACTGCAACACACCCCAACACACCACAACACAACCCCAACACACAACACATCACAACACACCCCAACACACCTCAATATACCCAACCCACCCCAACACATCACAATACACCATAATACACCACAACACACACCAACACACCACCACACTGACGCACACCCCAACACACCACCACACTGCAACATACCCAACACATCCCAACACACCACACTGCAACACACCCCAATACACCCCAACACACCCCAACACATCCTCACACTGCAACACACCCAAAACACCACCACACTGCAACACACCCCAACACACCACCACACTGAAACACATCCCAACACACCACCAAACCCCGACACACCCCAACACACCACAAGACACCCCAACACACCACCACACTGCAACACACCCCAACACACCTCAACACACCACCACAAAAAGTTGGAGATGCAGGCTGGAGTGAAAGGGAAGGTACTCCAATGGATAAAGGAGTACCTAAGCAACAGTAGACAACGAGTCAGTGTGTGGGGTGAGGTCTCAGATTGGCGAGACGTTACAAGTGGAGTCCCGCAGGAGTCAGTCCTTGGAAAGTAAATGCAAAGGAATGAAATTAGGCAGTGGAAACAGGAGGCCAGACACAGGATACAGAATAGGATATGAAGTACTTAATGAAACTGACAGAGAGAAAGATCTAGGAGTTGATTTCACACCAAACCTGCTCCTGAAGCCCACATAAAAAGAATAACGTCTGCGGCATATGCGAGGCTGGCTAACATCAGAACAACGTTCAGGAACCTGTATAAGGAATCATTCAGAATCTTGTACGCCACATATGTAAGACCAGTCCTGAAGTATACTATTCCAGCATGGAGCCCGTACCTTGTCAAGCACAAGTCGAAGCTGGGAAAAAGTTCAAAGGTATGCCACTAGACTAATCCCAGAACAAAGAGGCATGAGTTACGAGGAAACTCTGCGGGATATGCACCTTACGACACTGGAAGACAGAAGAGTAAGGGGAGAAATGATCACAACCTACAAAATCCTCAGGGGAATCGACCGGGTAAACAAGGATAAACTATTCAACACTGGCGGGACGCGAACAATGGGATACAGGTGGAAACCCACCCACATGAGTACCCACATGAGCCACAGAGACGTTAGAAGGAACTTTTTCAGTGTCAGAGTAGTTAACGGGTGGAATGCATTAGGAAGTGCATAACCATGTGGTAGTTATACTACCATCTGTCTGCCTGTTTAATGTTGTAAAAAAAGTTTGTACTTTAAAGTGGTAACGTGATCTTGTGGTCACAATTGGCTTTTAGATATTAATTAAAGTGGAAGTCTGAAGCACTATGTAACACGTCTAGTGCTGCTGAAACTGCTTGTCTGTGGGTCAGTTAGCGTATGATTGTGTTAGTGGGTCTGTGAATCTGAATCAATGTGTCTGTGGGTCTGGGAATCTGTTATTCAGTGTGTCTGTGGGTGTGTATTTGTGTTAGTGAGGCTTCGGGTATGTTTATTAGCATTTTTAGTTGAATAACGACCTCGCTTCTTGCGGGGTCTGTGTTCAATCCCCGACCGGCCAAAAGGTTTGGCACCATTCTGTTCCTTAGTCCTATCCCAAATCCTCATCCTCATCCGTCTTTGGATATGTTAGTTTACCTGCGGGTGTATTAGTGAAGCTGTGGATGTATCTATCCCTAGCTCCCTCCTCACATCCCACCCCTAGCCCTCACTCTGTCTCTCTCCATCCCTGATCTTCCCGCTCTCTCCCTCTGTCTGGTAGCCTTCATTTTGGTAAAGGTAATCGTCGCCTTTGGAAAATGTTCGCCCTTTACCGGGCCTTTGAAACGTTTGTTCAAGAAGCGCGAACGTTTGTTTGTGTCTATGACTAGGAGCGGAGAACCTTTTTGGCCGTGTCAGTTTTTCATTGACGCCGTGAGGCAAATGCAACGTCGTGGCGTCGTGTTTATGATGCACCACAGTGGCGCCCTGAAACTTGTTTTTTGTGTATTGAGAGAGAGAGAGAGAGAGAGAGAGAGAGAGAGAGAGAGAGAGAGAGAGAGAGAGAGAGAGAGAGAGAGGGAGCGAGAGAGACTATGTATTTTCTTAAGAACAGTATTTTTAAGTCATTTAAGGGACTAATAGACATAAAATAGATAAATACACTCGTCGTTCTTAAGCATGCATTAAATACCGACCTCGTCTTCAATGTTTACACCTCAATTCCGACGATGGAGAGACTGTGCAAGATATGGTATTTTGTACTTGATAACAAGTTGAAATTTTGTGTTATACCTTTTTTTAGATTTCAAAGAAACAAAAAGTTGTTCTTGACTCCTAATATACCAGACATAGTCTATAACACGATTACCACCGTTCCATAATATTAATCGCACTCTTCAATTAAACCAATAAAACCGTCACTTCCGCCCCCTTAAACTAGTGCAACTCTGACTACCACCACTTTAACCATTAAAGCCATCACCATCGCCACTTAAACCAATAAAACCATCCCGACCACCATTTAAATCATTAAAACCATCACCTCAGACACACCAATTAAATGAATGTCTTAAGTGTCTTTCAAATACTGATTTAATAATACGAATAATACTCTGTTTTTGCACTGAATTGGAGGACTGGTTGCTGCCTACCTACCTACCTACTTGCCTACCTACTTACCTACCTACTTACCTACCTACTTACCTACCTACCTACTGCCCTACTTGACTACTAATGACGCTTGCATTATCCCCCGTTATCTACATCAACATGCCCCCTCCATGTCTTCCTGTCTACCGTTGTTTAGTTTTAGTTTTTTTTTTAGTTTAGTTTATAGTTGCAATGCTTTTTATTTTTAGCCCATACGTGTTTTATGATATTTTTCAGTGTCCCCCGATGAAGGTGAAATCTATTGGATATTTGTTACGGACCCGAATCCAGCGTCCGAGCACGGAGCAGTGACGACCGCGTCATCTGTGGGTCAGCTCCCGAAACCCCCTCCAAACGGACGACGACACCTGGTGAGGACGACGTGTACTGGCCACAAGGGCCAGTTTCCAGTCCTGTTCAGCTCACAACACCGCTGCTGCTGACCTCTGGCGAGGTGGTGCTCAGACGACAACGCCATCTATGGAGTGGATACGTCGGGCGTTTGTATCTGAGCCTGTAAGTGAGGTGCTTTAGTGTGTCCCTGTTATTGATGACGTGTCTGCTTACAGAGTCGACCTGGGACTGCTGTAAGGGAAATTGAGTCAGTCTACCCAAGGCAGCCGTCCCCATACCTTGTGCTTTGCTGCAGCAGCTGTGAGTCGCCTCCCGGAGGAACACTGTGGTGTTACCCTGCCAAGTGAAGTGGCAGTTGAAGGATTGTCGTACCCGGGACCGACTGCTGGAGACGATTGACCACTGGGGTATTGTGGACAGGAGAGTGATGATCTGTGGTATCACACGAAGCTCCTGACTAGGGCGCTACCCTAGTATCGTTCGTGGAGTGGCCTGAACAGCGTTGCTGATCCGGAACCTGCCAGCAGCTTGCTGGACTTGTGGTTGACGGCCTCTACGGCGGTGCCCCAGTGGAACTGTGTTTTGGCTGGCCTGTGTCCGGGGTAGACTCAGCTTGTCGAAGGATTCATCGAGAGACCACGAGAGCACCGAGAACTTGGCACCGAGATGATCCAGGAGAAGACGACAGTATAAATAATTCCCCTGTGCAGTGTTAATACCCCTCCCCCCGTGTAATCTTTTTATATCTTATTTATTGGTGATGGTAATAATTATAGTATTAAGTTCTTGACTTTATTTCCCTTCCCCTTTAAGTTACTTGCGTCACGGATCACATCCCTTGAAAGCCACTACTGGCTTGGGGCCGGATACCCTTCCTCTAACGACATCAGAGTACGAACCCAGTTGCGACCCGAGAGGGTCGTAACATAATTGGCATCCCCAGCGGGATCCGTCCCCTTGTTAAGTATGTTTGACAGGGGTGGTGAAGTGGCGTAATTCCTGTATATAATTCCCCCTGTGTGTGACGATTGGGACGTTATACATCCTGTGCGGTGCTCAGAGTGACTAAGTGCGATATTGTGCAGTGCGGTGCTCGCTGCGATTAAGCGATTGAGTGCAATATTGTGTAGTGCGGTGCTCGGCGTGATTCATTGCAATATTGTAAAGCGAAGTGTTCGCTGTGATTCAGTGCAATATTGTGTAGTGTGGTGCCCGAAGTAATTACGTGGAATATTGGCAAGTGAGGCGCCAGGTGCGATAAAGTGCAATATTGACGTAGAACAGTACCCGGTGCGTTAAGTGCTAAAGTGAAGTGGTGTGTTAAGTGCTAGTTAAGTGTTCCATCTGTGACAATGACAGAAAAAGCTACCATCGATGATCTGGACGATGTTCAGGCTTTTCTGAACAGAGAGGACTGTCTTGCCAGATTAAAATATCTGAGCAAACCGGAACTTGTGTTAGTTAGTGCCTACTTGGAAATCAAGATACGTGCCAGTGATTTCCGTGTGGAGATCTTATCCAAGGTTCACCGGCATTTGAAGGCCGAAGAAAAACAAGAAAGTGAGGCACTAGGTACCAAGGAAAGTGAAGAAGTTGCTTCCACTGAAAAGGAAGATAAGGGCAGTGACATTGACAGTGATGCAGGTGAGCTAAATATAAGTTTACTTACAGTCAAAATGCGTGCTTTAGAGATAAATCGTGAGATAGAATGGTAGAAATTAGAAATGGAAAGAGAGAGACAAGATAAAGAATTAGAGATAAGGCGTTTAGAATTAGAACGAGAAAGAGAAAGAGAAGAGCGAGAAAGAGAAGAGAGACGAGAGAGAGAAGAACGAGAAAGAGAGAGAGAAGAACGAGAAAGAGAGAGAGAAGAACGAGAAAGAGAGAGAGAAGAGCGAGAAAGAGAAGAGAAACAGCGAGAGAGAGAAGAAAAAGAAAGACAGAGACAACATGAACTAGAAGTATTACGGTTAGGCGGTGGTCGGAGGCAAACAACGGACACCAGTAGTTTCGATCCGGTAAGGAACATCAAAATGGTCCCAAAATTCAATGAGAAGGAAGTGTCAAAGTTCTTTGCAGCCTTCGAGAAAGTCGCTGCCTCTTTGGAGTGGCCAAGGGAGAATTGGGCCATCATGATACAGTCAGTCTTGACTGGGAAGGCCCAAATCGCCTACTCCACGTTATCCCTTGACGACTCCGGCGATTATGACAAGGTGAAGAAGGTTGTGCTCATGGCGTACCAATTGGTGCCTGAGGCTTACAGGCAGAAGTTCAGAAACCTGAAGAAGACCTCAGAGCACACTTTCACCGAATTCGCCACCATCAAGGAGCGACTTTTTCAGGAATGGTGTGCCTCTTGGAAGGTGGAGACCAAAGAAGACCTCGAGCAGCTCATACTGCTAGAGGACTTCAAGGATTGTTTGTCTGGAGACCTGAAGACGTACTTAGAGGAACAGCAGGTAGAGACCTTGAGTGCGGCAGCCACCATGGCTGAGGAATGCATCCTCACTCATAGGCCGTCTGCTAAGTACGTCCCGAGGAAATACCAGCGCCGGTTTGACAGACCTCATGACCCGCCCCACAAAGCGCTAAGAAGACGCCCCCAAGTACCCCTCGAAGAACTAGTCCTAGCAGTCCGAAACACCGGAGTCCGAGGAGGAATATGGTGTGCTGGACCTGTGGGCAGAAAGGGCATGTAGCTGCTATGTGCCGAGGCAGAAGAGGTGGCGGCGCACGTAGGGAAGTGATGATGATGAGCTGTGTGACACTACCAGCAGGAAGCCAGTCTACAACTACTCAGGAAGGACCGAGATTGTTTTCCCCTCACACTTCAAACAGGTACGTAACGTGTGATCATACTGGCAGATCAGTTGTAGTGCTCAGAGATAGTGGAGCAGCCCAGTCCCTGATCGTGAGAAGCTCGTTACCCGAGGGAGTAAGTGTGGACGGGAGACAACAGGTTATCCTGGTTGGGTTTCCTAGGACGCAGTATATCGCCCCCTTAGTGCCGGTACATCTCGACTCGCCTTATGTCAGCGGCACATGAGCGTTGGCAGTTGTCGATACCCTCCCTGTAGCTGGGATTGACAAGGTACTAGCCAACGACTTCGTATCGGATTGGAGCACCAATCATCCCAAGATCGCGGACGAGTCGGCCGGAACAGCAAGGTCTGAGGTAACAACAGGCAGTGGTAATGTCCAGGTAAAGACAGACCCGGATTTAAACATGTTTAATTTGTCCTCTCACCCGCAGATCGACAGTATTCTAGCAGAGTCTCCCGATTCTTCTCCCGATAAGGAACATGCGGTTAAGGAGGCAGAAGCAACTGAGCAAGAAGAGAGGTCTCGTGTGCAAGCACCCACGGATACCAACGAGTCTGGAGCGAAGGCAGATGAGTACTTGCGGTATGGCAAGATACCACGTTCATTGAACCGGCCAGAGATTCCCCAGACGTCAGAGGTATGTGCGAAGGTTTTAGTGCCCTCTTTGGTCCAAACTAGGCTAATGGATATAGCCTGCTATGGACATGACAGGCTCGGGAAGCTTATTCCTAAGGTAACCAAATGTTTCCTAGCGGTATTTTTTGTTCTTGTATGTGTTCTCAGTAAGGACCAGTGGACGACCCGACAGATGATGGCTCCTTTGAACATCGCAAAGAGATCCCAGGGATTGGAGATTTGCACTGCGAGTGTTGCAGTCAAAGGAGGGACCTGGAAGGTGATAGTAGATACAGGAGGTACGAGATATGATAAAATGAGTGACTGTTTCCGGCAGGTTGACACCCCCCACGTGATTGTTGAGCCTCAATACAGCGTTATACGGAACGTTGGTCGACCTGACGGTGGCAGAGCAAATGCCATCTTCAATGTACGAACAGCCCCGTTGGGACTAGGTGTGGACCTAGTAGAGGAGTATGCTGTAAGTACTGTTTTACCCACTGTCGCTGTCACTCTGAATGATCAGACCCCTGTATTCCAGGTTCCTGTCTCCCTGAAGGACCGTCGTACCGGTACTAGAAATACCGTCTGTGACCAGCCATCATCGGTGCCACGACATAGGGAAGTGTCAAGTCGCCCTAGATCGGGTCGATATCGATCCTTACTCGAGAGATGTGAGATGATGCCCCCCCCTCGCAGTGGAGAGATGGAAGATTACGTCAGGCAGGTCATTGCCTTCTATCTGCAAGTTCCCGTTGTGCCGGAATTGCCCAGTAGGACAATTCTGTGGACGAGACAGCCTCGCCGTTCCAGTTTACAGTATAAGTGAGTCCATTTGGAGTTGTGTCACTGTACTAATTTGGTTTGTGTTTCTCTTTATAGAACCCCAAACAAATTCTTTTTGGTGGGGAGGTGTTACGGACCCGAATCCAGCGTCCGAGCACGGAGCAGTGACGACCGCGCCATCTGTGGGTCAGCTCCCAAAACCCCCTCCAAACGGACGACGACACCTGGTGAGGACGACGTGTACTGGCCACAAGGGCCAGTTTCCAGTCCTGTTCAGCTCACAACACCGCTGCTGCTGACCTCTGGCGAGGTGGTGCTCAGACGACAACGCCATCTATGGAGTGGATACGTCGGGCGTTTGTGTCTGAGCCTGTAAGTGAGGTGCTTTAGTGTGTCCCTGTTATTGATGACGTGTCTGCTTACAGAGTCGACCTGGGACTGCTGTAAGGGAAGTTGAGTCAGTCTACCCAAGGCAGCCGTCCCCATACCTTGTGTTTTGCTGCAGCAGCTGTGAGTCGCCTCCCGGAGGAACACTGTGGTGTTACCCTGCCAAGTGAAGTGGCAGTTGAAGGATTGTCGTACCCGGGACCGACTGCTGGAGACGACTGACCACTGGGGTATTGTGGACAGGAGAGTGATCTGTGGTATCACACGAGGCTCCTGACTAGGGCGCTACCCTAGTATCGTTCGTGGAGTGGCCTGAACAGCGTTGCTGATCCGGAACCTGCCAGCAGCTTGCTGGACTTGTGGTTGATGGCCTCCACGGCGGTGCCCCCAGTGGAACTGTGTTTTGGCTGGCCTGTGTCCGGGGTAGACTCAGCTTGTTGAAGGATTCGTCGAGAGACCACGAGAGCACCGAGAACTTGGCACCGAGAGGATCCAGAGTCTTCAGGAGAAGACGACAGTGTAAATAATTCCCCTGTGCAGTGTTAATACCCCTCCCCCGTGTAATCTTTTTATATCTTATTTATTGGTGATGGTAATAATTATAGTATTAAGTTCTTGACTTTATTTCCCTTCCCCTTTAAGTTACTTGCGTCACGGATCACATCCCTTGAAAGCCACTACTGGCTTGGGGCCGGATACCCTTCCTCTAACGACATCAGAGTACGAACCCAGTTGCGACCCGAGAGGGCCGTAACAATATTTTTTTTGTTATTTTATTCAACCGTTGTTTATGTTGAAACCTTCGTTAACTGTTAAGTTTCAGTCATCTGTTGGTAGTTAGGTTTACACAGTCAACTTCATTTCGTTTGTGTTCAAATGTATTGTTTACTAAAGTTGTATCAAAATCTCTGTAAAAAAAGTATTGTCTGTATACAGTTATTAGGAGGAATACCCGGCGTTGCTCGGGTGAAGGAGTCCACATCTTCACTACCGCATCTTCCCTAAACAGAAATATGGTGAGTGAAACCATCTTCATTATACACTGTCTTCATCATCACTGTAGTTATTGGCACTACACACCATCTTCATTACTCTATCACCACTAACCAGCGAGGTGCACCATCTGCCACCATTATCGTCAATACTTTCCTTCTCTTTCACAACATTATTTACCCTTTATTACCTTCCTATTCTGCGCCACATTCTCGTTCACCAACTTCCCTCCATTTCCCTACCTTCCCTACCCTTAATCTTAATTTCTTACACAATCACTACCACTTCTACCTTCACTACCCTTCCTACGCTCACCACCCATCTCCCTACGCTTGCCCACAACTAGGTTCCCTAATCATCTCCCTCTCATTCACCTTACCTTTCACCACCCTCAATATTCTTCACCAACTTGCCTACCCTTTCGCCACCTTCTATTCCCCTTCACCACACCACATGATAGGGGCCTGGAGGCTGAGTAGACAGCGCTTGGGACTCATAATCCTATGGCCCGGGGATCGATCCACGACGATGGTTGAAACAAATGGGTAGAGTTTCTTTCACCCTGATGGCCGTATTCACCTAGCAGTAAATAGGTACCTGGGAGTTAGACAGCTGATACGGGCTGCTTCCTGTGTGTGTGTGTGTGTGTGTGTGTGTGTGTGTGTGTGTGTGTGTGTGTGTGTGTGTGTGTGTGTGTGTGTGTTTGTGTGTACTCACCTATTTGTGCTTGCGGGGGTTGAGCTTTGGCTCTTTGGTCGGTTGATTTTGATACAACTTTGTGTGTGTGTGTGTGTGTGTGTGTGTGTGTGTGTGTGTGTGTGTGTGTGTGTGAGTGTGTGTGTGTGTGTGTGTGTGAAAAAAAAGGTTGGTTGATTGCCAGTTGAGAGGCGGGCCGAAAGAGCCAGAGCTCAACCCCCGCAAGCATAATTAGATGAATACATTCACTGTCCTTCACCATCTTCCTTACCAGTCACCATCTTCCCTACCCTTCACCACATTACCTAGTCTTCACCACTTTTCCTTCGTCACTGTAACTATCAGGACATAAACTTCATAAGACAAACTGACATTTATTCAACATGCAGAAAATAATGTTGCTTGAATAACAGTCAGGAAGGAATCTGGAATTTAGTGAGGTTGGAAGTTGACTATGACTATCCCCTCAATAACCACAGTCACCCTGCAAAGGCTGATAAGGTTAGAACTATACGGCCGACCTCATATCCTGAATTAATGAACGTGGAACAGACATTCTCTTTTATTGGTGTAAATTGAAATAAAAAATAATTACGTTTCCTCAATATTATTTCTAAAAGTTAGGGAATGAATGGTGTAGTATACGAAGATTATGGCCTGAAAAGAGGAAAATATAGACGGGTATTTTTCCCCGGCCGTTTGCAGGATAAAAGACTTATTATAAAAGATTAACGAACGGTCTTTACCGTGATGGGTGGCTTATGGAGACACTTTCCCAAGCAAGACACAAAATTGTCTCCAATATTCTTCTTTTAAAGTATTTTGGTCAAGCATTAAAAGTTCTTGCACCAAGTATTTTCACCAACAAAATAGAGAAGATGATCATTGTGGCACACTTAAGGCAGAATTTAACAACTGCTTCATTATATAATTAAATATATTATACAACAATAGCACAACTTTTATCATCAAATAATGATGAATTCACATTATTGCAAAATAGAGAAACCATGATTAAATACTTAATATTTTGGTTGAAGACATTAGAAGACAGTAGCTTAATGTCACAAAAAAATTTAATAGTTTTGGAGAAAATTAAGTAGTTTTGTGGAAGATTTAGTGAATTAATAAAATTTCTGCAACATTATTAATAATGTTGCTTCCCATTGACTTCATTATACATACTTCTTACCAAAGTTAAATATTGCTGCTATATTCTTATAATTGTTATATTCTTATTCATATTTTTGTAAACATTTCTCAACTATATTTATTTGTGTTTATTGTATTCGATGTATCATGAAGTTTTATGTAATTTATATGAAGAACAGTTATTTATGTATTTTGATACAATCGGACCGAAGACCCCAAGTGTAATCAAACGTTGTTATGTTTAATGTTTAGCACTTTATTTGACAAGGATCTTCATGCCAAAGTGTCATACTAAGAAAGGCCTCAAATTCCAATTGGACATCAGAGGTGTCTCTGGAATTCTTCCTTATTTAGGGATGTTGGTGGTTCAGTAGGTAGAGCTATGGGCTTGCTGTTTATGTGGCCTGAAGTTCGAGGTTTCAGGGGCACAAAGTAAAAGAAAAGTTATTATCCACAACATGATGGTTAGTAGTTTAAATATATATAAATTCTGTGGTCAGTCTATATATATATATATATATATATATATATATATATATATATATATATATATATATATATATATATATAGTATAACTCATGATCAAATATATGTATATGTATAACTCATGATCAAACGTTCATCGAAGCAGCCAGACAATGGGACACCATTGCACACCCTCAACCCCGACCACAAGTCCCAAAAGACCACAAGCAGGCCCACTGGGATAGCCCCATAATGGAAAAGACTGTCACAGCAATGATTGACAACGCTGATGCTGAAAACAAAGCCCGCCTCCTAGCGGTAACAGCACCCCACGCCGGGGATTTTTTATTTGCTGTGCCCAATGCAGCCCTGGGAACTCGCCTCAGTCATGACGCTCTCCGCATTGGAGTTGCCCTTCGCCTTGCCGCCCCCATCCTCACCGAACATAGGTGCATCTGCGGAACTGCGATGGCAGACCAATATGGTCGTCATGGTCTGGTATGTCGTAAATCACAGGGTAAAATTGCAAGACATGAAGAAGTCAACGACATCATCAAGAGGAGCCTCGCCACAGCCCGCTGCCCGGCACAAAGACCACACTTATCCAGACCTAACGACCCTCAGAAGCGCCCTGATGGGGTCACCTTGCTACCTTGGAAGGATGGTAAGCAAGTGGTATGGGACTAAACGTGCGCTGCCACACTAGCCAGTACCTACCTCCACTACAGCACACGTGAAAGCGGTGGTGCTGCTTCTTTCAGGGAATCGCAGAAAATTATTAAATACAGAGGTCTAGCACACTGCTACAGCTTTGTTCCGATCGGCTCGGAGACCCTCGGTTCGTGGGGAAAATGTGCATTGAAGTTCCTGAAGGAATTGGGGGACAAATTGATCAGCGCTACAAAAGACCAGAGAGCAAAAAGTTTCTTGTTCCAGCGCCTCAGTGTTGCGATTCAGAGGGGAAATGCCTGTTGCGTCTTGGGCACTAGTCCAACTTCAGAGGAATTCGAAGAAGTGTTTGACTTGCAACAATGATCGAACCCGTCTGTGACATTCATCAATGATACCCATTGTTGTGTTTTTCAAGAGATCCATAACCTTTAAGCACCGTTTTGCATTATTATTTTTGTATCAACCCATGTATATCTTGTAACCATCAAATGCATAATAAAGCACAATATATATATATATATATATATATATATATATATATATATATATATATATATATATATATTTAAAAAATCTGTCATATTTGTAAATTAAATAATAAATATATATATATATATATATATATATATATATATATATATATATTTATATATATAACTTTTTAGACACTCAACCCACCAGGGGACTCGAACACTGGCCAACATGGTGGCAGTTGCACGCTATATCCACTACACCATACTTCAAAGCCATAAAGAGAGGTAGGAATTCTGGGGTATTCACGATGTTGAATTTTTTTTCACCTTGTTGGCCAATGTTCGAGTCATGTTATAAACTTCAGCTACTGGAACAGGGTAGTCTGTGCATATATATATATATATATATATATATATATATATATATATATATATATATATATATATATATATATATATATATATATATATATATATATATATATATAAAGCAGTCTGATATGACCGAAAAAGTAAGATTAATAATTCTAACACAAATTTTCTTAATATTTCTTATAGTTCTTTTCACTGTTGATGGTAATTGAAAAATCAATTCTCCAAAATTAATTTTTATTTCTAGTCTGACGCGACAGTTGAACGCGTTTCGTAATAACTTATTACCTTTTCAAAGACTTTAGTTTACACACACACAACTATGTCCTTCAAACAATAAACAGAGTTTAAACAGCTTTGATTTTATACCTGCATTTGGGTGAGGTGATACGTTACAACAGTTTTGGATGAGGGGAAAACAAACTTTCAACACTAGACAGAACACGAAATAATGGGTATAATATTTTGTAAGTTAAAGGGAAGAATGGAAGTAACTGCAAAGGGCCTATTGGCCCATATTTCTTGATGCTTCTATATTGGTGCGGAGTCTTGAAGTGGGTAGAATATAGTTGTGCATTAATTGGTTGTTGATTGCTGGTGTCGACTTCTTAATGTGTAGTGCCTCGCAGATATCAAGCCGCCTGCTATCGCTGTATCTATCGATGATTTACATATTTTTTGTTAAGACTTCTCTGGTGATGGTCTGGTTGTGGGAAGAGATTATATGTTTCTTAATGGAGCCCTGTTGCTTATGCATCGTTAATCGCCTGGAAAGAGATGTTGTTGTCTTGCCTATATACTGAATTCTTTGAGGCTTACAGTCCCCAAGTGGGCATTTGAAGGCATAGACGACATTGGTCTCTTTTAAAGCGTTCTGCTTTGTGTCTGGAGAGTTTCTCATGAGTAGGCTGGCCGTGTTCTTGGTTTTATAGTAAATCGTCAATTGTATCTTCTGATTTTTGTCTGTAGGGATAACGTTTCTATTAACAATATCTTTCAGGACCCTTTCCTCCGTTTTATGAGCTGTTGAAAAGAAGTTCCTGTAAAATAGTCTAATAGGGGGTACAGGTGTTGTGTTAGTTGTCTCTTCAGAGGTTGCATGGCGTTTCACCTTCCTTCTTATGATGTCTTCAACGAAACCATTGGAGAAGTCGTTGTTGACTAGGACCTGCCTTACCCTATAGAGTTCTTCATCGACTTGCTTCCACCCTGAGCTGTGGCTGAGAGCACGGTCGACATAAGCGTTAACAATACTCCTCTTGTACCTGTCTGGGCAGTCACTGTTGGCATTGAGGCATATTCCTGTGTTTGTTTCCTTAGTGTAGACTTACAGTCTACACTAAGGTCCCCATTACAGACTCTAAGTCTGTAGTGGGGACTGTAAGCCCCAAAGAACTCAATATATAAGCAAGACAACAACATCTCTTTCCATGCAATTAACAATGCATAAACAACAGGGCTCCATTAAGGAACATATAATAACATCCTACAACCAGACCATCACCAGAGAAGTCTTAACAAAAAACACACAAATCATCGATAGATACAGCGATAGCAGGCGGCTTGACATCTGCGAGGCACTACACATTAAAAATTCAGCACCAGCTATCAACAGCCAATTAATGCACAACTATAGTCTACCCACTTCTAGACTCCGTACCAATATAGAAGCATCAAGAGGAAGTGTAGGCCAATAGGCCCTTTGCAGTTACTTCTATTTTTCCCTTTCACTTATCCACTTTATACCCATTGAACCGTGTTCTGTCTTGTGTTGGTCAAAAGTTTGTTCACCTCATCCAAAACTGTTTCAACATATCACCTCACACAAATGCGAGTATATAAGACAAGCTGTTTAGCATTAGAATTAGTAAAACTGTTAAGTGTTTTCAGGTTACAGTTGTGTGTGTGTGTAAACTAAAGTCTTTGAAAATGTAGTACGTTATTACGAAACGCATTCAAGCGTCGCGTCAGACTAGAAAAATATGAATTTTGGAGAATTGATTTTTCAATTACCATCGACAATAAAAAGAAACATAAGAAAAATTGAGAAAATTCGTGTTAGAATTAATAATCTTACTTTTCAGGTCATATTTAACAACATATGTTTACAAGAAAGACTGCTACCAATATACATATTGTCGGGGTTCACCTCATTAAGAGAGGGGCGAGTAACAGTATACTCAAGGTCACTCACCGTAGCCCTGCGGGTCTTCACTCTATCCTCACGGCGCCACTGTACGCCAGGAGCGTATCCCAGTCAATCCCAACCGGCCTCTGATCGAGAAGGAGTGGGAACACAACTTGTTCTCTTAACTATTGTGTGCCCGCCCCGGCATGGGCTCTACTACTAACCACAAGGTCGCCAACTGGTGTTTCCGGTGTCCAGTAACACGTCAGTGGTTTTATTGAATTGTGGTAACAGTGGCAAGAGCACACTCAATATGTCTGATATCAGGCAGGTATTTACTTCTATCACTATTTGCTTTCAGGTATTATATAGCCACAAGAAATATGGAGGGGATGATATAAACACCAATGTACTTTGTATTTTACTTAAAACTCATTCAAAGACATCACAAGATTATATCAATAAGCAAACAGCTGTTTCAGGCGGAAGTCGCTCGTTCCCACATATAATCATGAACTCGCCAAGCTGGCAATGCTCCCCCCCACGTCAATGTCAAAATCAGCTGGGCGACTCCCACCGCGCGAATGTTCGTGTATTTGTTTGCCTGGTGGCGTGATGCGCCTGTTTCTTTAAATTCTCAAAGATCACTAGAAGTTCGAACACACAATATCTGCGACAATAGCACGTAAATACTCCGCTGCACTGATCTTGAGCTCAATCAAACATTTCTATATTAATGGACACAATAATTCACTAATATGGTATAACACACTGCCCTTCATTTAATGATAACGTATGCAAGTATATGTCACTGGAGTTCTCAGTAATTCCTTTCGCGGGGATAACACAATTAATCACTGCACACATGAATGATTATTCAATACACAAGCATAGACTTATATATATATATATATATATATATATATATATATATATATATATGGATGAATCATAGACATCAATAATGGTAATAACATAGTTACTGGGCACATAGCCTAACTCCAAATACTGGCATATTTATATATATATATATATACTCAATAACTGATCGTATTAAAGTCTCATGAAAGACATTATCAACACAGTAAATTCATCAATTACTCCAGGTGCCTGCACACACCAATAATAGTAATAAATTTCGTGAGTACTCTATAAAGTCCCACTCTGCACACTGGTGCCTTACTGTGACATACAAAATACTCTGGCTAAATAATATAGCTGACTAAAGGGGAATTGGGAGGGAAACTAGAATCACCTACTTCCACCTATCCTCCGGTGAGAGTTGAGTTGTAGCTCCTGGTCCAGGCTCCTGCCTCATGTAGGGAACGCCCCCACACACACCCTGTCGTGTCCTCCAGGAACTCATTCAACGTCCCACCATAAGCGCGTCGTCTCCGTGCCTTTTCACTGCAGGTCCGTGCTCCTCCTCGACTTCTTGTTGGGTTGCCGTCGGTCTTCCAGCCGTCAACTTCTCCTCCCAGCTACGGCTGCCTGCCTACGTCTCGGCTGCAGTCGTTCGGATTCCCGATTAGTGTCTTCTTCAATGCTTCCAAGTGGATTGGCCCAGCTGCTTCGTCGTCACTGTGAAGCTATCAGACATCCCAGACGATACTGCTTAGACTCCACCTGCACAGCACCCGATCCTGGAGCACTTGATGCTCAATATTCCGTCAATTCCCTCTTCGGTCCACACATGGAATGAAGGAAGACCTCTGGCGTACTTGCAGACTACGGGTGACGCGTAAGATCCACGGGAGTGGCGTATTACTGTCAGATTGACAGGATCAACCTTCACACATCCGCCCACCTTGATGTGTCGTGTCAGACTGATTCCCTCACGGAGGATTGGCCCAGCCACTACTTCATCACTGAAGCTATCAGCCGTCGCATACGTCGCTGCCTAGACTCCACTCTTGCACAACACCTGTTCATGGAACACTTGTTGCTCAATATTCTGTCAATTCCTTCTCTGGTCCAACACATGAACGAAGGAAGACCCCACAGGTGATGGCAGACCACGGGTGATGCGTAAATCCTCCAGAGACGGGATAAACTGTCCAACTGAAAGGACCCCCCAGCGCACGTCCGACCTCCTTGACGTGCTGTCTTAGACTGATGGCGCCGCCGTGGCGCTCTGACCGGACCCCCCTTCCTTCGTGACATCATATTCGCCATGGGAGGTTTTCATTGGCTCCCTGTGCCACGTCGCTGTCGGTGACCAATCTGGTGTCACTGACGTCACACAGTTTTGGCGGCAAAACAGAAGAGCCAGTGCCATCTTGGCTTCCTAAAGGGCCTATAACACAGGCCAAAATACTCTTCTTTATATAAATTTCTCGGCACTTCGAGAAAACTACATTCTCCCACATATACCAAACTGATGCCTGAACGTAGAGAACGCTCGGGTAAAGTGGACATGACTCTTACAGCAGGCGTGGGAGAAATGTAAGGGGGGGGGGGGGACAACGTCACAATATATATATATATATATATATATATATATATATATATATATATATATATATATATATATATATATATATATATATATATATATATATATATAATATACATATAAATAACATAATATATACCTGCACAAACACGCAAGCGGATTATGTCTGAAAGGACTCCTCACATCCCAGAAGTGACTCGAACCCATAGTAAGGCATCCTGTAGTTACCAGTTGCGTTGCTCCTGGGAGTATGTTTGAGTCACTTCTGGAGTGTGAGTTTTCAGTCGCATATAGTCCTGGGGACCATTCAGGCTTGTTCGCATTTGTGTTCCTCACGTGTGCCACAAAGAATGAGGTGATTTCATAAAATGCTATGCCCAAGATTACCATCCGAGTGCCGGCGGGGAAGTGGTTCAAATAGCTTCGGCTATCACTTCCTTTTGTCCGGTCGTGATGGTCAAGCAGATTAAGGCATCCTGTAGTTACCAGTTGCGTTGCTCCTGGGAGTATAGGTTCGAGTCACTTCTGGGGTGTGAGTTTTCAGTCGCATATAGTCCTGGGGACCATTCAGGATTGTTCGCATTTGTGTTCCTCACGTGTGCCCTAAAGAATGAAGGGATTTGATAAAATGCTATGCCCAAGATTACCATCCAAGTGCCGGCGGGGAAGTGGTTCAAATAGCTTCGGCTATCACTTCCTTTTGTCCGGTCGTGATGGTCAAGCGGATTAAGGCATCCTGTAGTTACCAGTTGCGTTGCTCCTGGGAGTATGGGTTCGAGTCACTTCTGGGGTGTGAGTTTTCAGTCGCATATAGTCCTGGGGACCATTCAGGATTGTTCGCATTTGTGTTCCTCACGTGTGTCCCAAAGAATGAAGGGATTTGATAAAATGCTATGCCCAACATTACCATCCAAGTGCCGGCGGGGAAGTGGTTCAAATAGCTTCGGCTATCACTTCCTTTTGTCCGGTCGTGATAGTCAAGCGGATTAAGGCATCCTGTAGTTACCAGTTGCGTTGCTCCTGGGAGCATGGATTCGTGTCACTTCTGGGGTGTGAGTTTTCAGTCATATATATGTATATATATATATATGTCGTACCTAGTAGCCAGAACGCACTTCTCAGCCTACTATGCAAGGCCTGATTTGCCTAATAAGCCAAGTTTTCATGAATTAATATATTTTCTCAATTTTTTTTCTTATAAAATGATAAAGCTACCCATTTCATTATGTATGAGGACAATTTTTTTTATTGGAGTTAAAATTAACGTAGATATATGACCGAACCTAACCAACCCTACCTAACCTAACCTAACCTAACCTATCTTTGTAGGTTAGGTTAGGTTTGTTAGGTGACCGAAAAAGTTAGGTTAGGTTAGGTTAGGTAGGTTTGGTAGTCGAAAAACAATTAATTCATGAAAACTTGACATATATATATATATATATATATATATATATATATATATATATATATATATATATATATATATATATATATATATATATATATATAATATAGGCTTCTGTCTCAGACAGAACAAATTAATTATTATGGCCATTAGGATATAACTGTTAGCTTCGTGAATGATATTAATTGAAAATCATTTATAATGCGCAGAAGTTTTGAAGAAGCTCCTTTGAATGCTAATAAGACTGTAATATTTAGAACATGTGACACCCGCTGTAAAATACAAGGCGCCAGGCAGTGTTACCCTGAGAGACGTGTGAGAATCACTCTCCTTCGTCGCCCTCATAACCTCTCATGCGTCTCTAGGGGAAGACGCCTCACCACTTAGCGTGATAGGAGGGAGCAGAGGAAAAAATATAAAAAAAGGGGTTGAAAGAGACAATTCCCCTCTTCTGTGTTTACTCTTAATGTCTTACGGTCTCTATAACTCTGGGAGGAATATTGAGAATAGGAGTGAGGTCATGTTCTTCCTCACCCATTGTCTTATGATATCTGCCATATGCGGAGGTACTAAGAAAAGGAATGAGTCTATGTTCTTCCTAATAGTTTACGACATCAACAAGTCAGAAAAGTACTGAGAACAAGAATATATCTACTCTACCTCAACATTCCACGACATCAACAAGCCACAGAGAGGCACTGACAACCTCAGCCAGTCAATAGAAATCCCTGACCTCAACACAAAAAAAAATATATATATTTACGACCTACTACAATTTACTTAGTTTGTTGCGAGAAAGGTGCCGCTTAGGAACGGGTTTAGAGATAAATCTTATACCCAAAAATCGCTGTTGCTTGCAATAAATGCAAATTTTGTTGGCTAAAGATTGGGTAGCGAGCCAGTAAAGTATTATACACCAGCTGATGGGAGTTGGATTTTTTGTATATATCAATGGTTATTTAATTTAATATTTTTTTAGGCTGTTAGTGACAGTACTGTGATTATTCTTTTTGAACAGATGACTGCATTTTAAGCGCTGATTTACAGCTGGTCACAATGGAAGGAGCTGGCCAGTGTGGAGCTGTTATATCTGTGAATCATAGACTAGTTGATCATAACTAGTGAAATACATCCTAGCTGACCATAACCTAGTTGATTAATAACTAGTGAAACATAACGTAGTTGATCATAACAAGTGAAACGTAACCTAGCTAATCATAACCTAGTTGATTATAACTAGTGAACCATAACCTAGATGATTATAAACTAGTGAATCATAATCTAGATGATCATATATTAGTGAATCATTAACTAGTGAGTCATAAATCAACTTTATTTTATTCTGTAAATCATATCAGTAAATCGCCAGGAAATATATAATATATTATTATTATACTAATAATTATATTTTGATGAATCATAACTAAGCAATGCATAACCCGATGAATCAGTGCAAGTGTGTGATAACTTGCGAATCATTACCTTAAGAATAGCAGTTAAACCATAATAACCTAGTTAAACTATGTGACAACCGAGTAATGTTATTATATATAATATATCTTGTAGAAAATATCCGGAAAGCTGAATCACATTGCAGCCACCCCGTACAAAATTCAAGGAGCTAACCTTAACAGAAGCGCACGAATCCAAGCCACCCACGTAACCTAACCGAACCGAACCTAACCAAACCAAACCGATGCATTAGAAACGAAAATTTTCGTGAGGCGCTCCTTTGCATAGTACTTTGTGTGTTGGGGACCAAAACGTAAAAATGAGACTTGGATAAGAGGACGAGTTGATGTGAACACTAACCTATTTTATATCTTTATTTCACGTATATCGGTGTACCTGATAGCATTAGAAAATATAGGCAATACGTATTGAGGTGATAATATCTCAGATCAAAACAGATTCATGGTAGGTCCTTGATTTATTCTTAGTGGGTCCTTGATTAATTTTCGGTCGGTCCTTGGTTTATTTTTGGTGGGTCCTTGGTTTATTCTTAGTGGGTCCTTGGTTTATTTTTGGTGGGTCCTTGGTTTATTTTTGGTGGGTCCTTGGTTTATTTTTGGTGGGTCCTTGGTTTATTTTTGGTGGGTCCTTGGTATATTTTTGGTGGGTCCTTGGTTTATTTTTGGTTGGTCCTTGGTTTATTCTTAGTGGGTCCTTAGTTTATTTTTGGTGGACCCATGTTTATTTTTTGTGTGGGTATTTAGTTTATTCTTGGTTGCTATGATCCATGGAATAAATATGCGGAGGAGATGTATATATATATATATATATATATATATATATATGTCGTACCTAGTAGCCAGAACTCACTTCTCAGCCTACTATGCAAGGCTAAATTTGCCTAGTAAGCCAAGTTTTCATGAATTAATTGTTTTTCGTCTACCTAACCTACCTAACCGAACCTAACCTAACTTTTTCTGCTACCTAACCTAACCTAACCTATAAAGATAGGTTAGGTTAGGTTAGGTAGGGTTGGTTAAGTTCGGTCATATATCTACGTTAATTTTAACTCCAATAAAAAAAAATTGACCTCATGCATAATGAAATGGGTAGCTTTATCATTTCATAAGAAAAAAATTAGAGAAAATATATTAATTCAGGAAAACTTGGCTTATTAGGCAAATTTGGTCTTGCATATTAGGCTGAGAAGTGCGTTCTGGCTACTAGGTACGACATATATATATATATATATATATATATATATATATATATATATATATATATATATATATATATATATAAATAATGTAAATGTCTGGCGTGAGCATGCCATGTCCTAAAGAATTATTTAAGATAAGCAAACACTAAAATGCAAAACTTTCGAGACAAGTTTTTCACCCCCTGACAGAAGATACACATAATCCCCCACAGCAGAGGGACCTTCAGTCCTCCAAGCATTCTTGTTATTGCCTTCCAGTGAATAGGGAGGAGATAACGAATGAGATATTTTATATCTTAGGATTTCAGAGAATAAATTAATTGCGTCTGTCAACTAGTATTATACTTGCATAATAGATCAAACTCAGGATGTAAGAAGATTATAAATTCTTGAAACCATTCATTTAAAAGGCGAACAACCTAAAATAAATACCCAAATAACGGAACTGTTCACTCTACCCACCATGAGAGTAAGAACAAGACCGGAACATTAAGAGGGCAAAGTTAACGACACTGCTCAAAACGCCATGTCCACTACTCCGGATTAATCTTTGTATGTACTTCCTCTCTTTTCTCGCTTCATTCATCCCCAATTTACGTCCCCCCCATTTATGCCCTATTCTTCCCCCCTTTACGCCGTTCTCCTCACCTATTTGTATTATGTACCTATCCTCCCTAATGGCATAAATCAAGTATGCCTGGTACAGTCCCAGGAGGTCCGGAGCTGGGTGGTTTGATTACAGTTTCGAGAACAGTCACATCACTTGAGAATAAACCATGTAGGTTCGAAACTTTGTGTAACTTTATAATTAGTGTAATACATTCTACAGTTAATTATTCTTTTAGTTTACCTCGAACAAAAAAGATGTTTGGAGAAATTCTCTTCCAGTTAAATCAAGATGCAAGAACACTAGTTAGAGGATTTGAAATAAACAAGTAAATAATCAACACAGAATATGCAGTCATATTCATTGATATATATAATGACAGTCAGACCACGAAAGAAGAATTGAAACAGGAATTTCCTTAAGTACTTTTACATTTAATAATGCATCACAATAAGGATGGATTTACAAGTTCGTAGATTGAACAGATATAGGCAGGAGAGAAAGAGGTAAAGTGAAGTCAGGTACAGTGACAAATATATGAATGGGATTAGGTGGATATAAATTGGAGCTGCATCATATGAGCCAATAGGATATTGGCGTGGATAATATTGGGGTGGATAATACGTGGATAATAATAGCATAGGATAGTGAATATTAACAAGTATTAGTGAGTCAAAAGTCTATCAATGATCCAACTGAAATCGTCCTTTAACTGATGTGGTAGCTTTCAGGCAGTCCAGAAATATGCAGTCTGCCCAGCCCACTCTCTCTCTTGCCTGACTTTTGTTGCCTGGTCATTGAACTTAATTAAACCTGTTAGGCATGATTTGCCATCTCTGAACCCATGCTGATGTTGCGTTACAAAGTTCCTCCGCTGCATATGTTCCACTAGCTTTTTTTGCACAATGTTCTCCATCATCTTGCATGGAATTCAAGTTAGGTACACTGACCTGTAGTTCAATACCCCCTGCCTATCACCCTTCTTGTATATTTTGACTACATTGGCCGTCTTCCAAATTTTTGGCAGTTCACCTGTTACCAGTGATTTGTTGTACACCATGGAGAGTGGCAGGCACAGAGCTTCTGCTCCTTCCTTTAGAATACATGGTGATATTTCATCCGGGCCTATAGCCTTTGTCACGTCCAAATCTTGCAGATGTTTCCTCACCTTCCCAATGGTAATCACAAACTCCTCTAGTGGTGTCTGGTTTGATGTTCCCTCTCTTATCTTTGGGACTTGCTCTGAAGTGAAGACCTCCTGGAATTTCTTATCGAGTTCCTCGCACACTTCCTTTTCGTTTGCAGTGAATCCTTCTGCCCCTATCCTCAGTTTCAATACCTATTCCTTCACTGTTGTTTTCCTCCTGATGTGGCTATGCAGCAGTTTGGGTTGAGTCTTTGCCTTTATCGCTATGTCATTTTCATGTTGCTTCTCTACCTCTCTTCTCACCCTGACGTATTCATTCCTGGCGCTCTGATAAATTTCTCTGCTCTCTAATGTTCTGTTGTTTCTATTGTTTCTCCACACCCTATTACTTAGTTGCTTTGCTAGCTTACAACTCTGAATAAACCATGGGTTTCTCATCTGCATTTCATTTTTTTCCTTTTGGACGGGGACGAACTTGTCTGCTGCCTCCTTACACTTCTGTGTGATGTAGTCCATCATGTCTTGAACCCGTGTTTCCTCTGAGCTCTGTTTCCCAAGCTATTTCAGTTAGGAATTTTCTCATCTCCTCATAGCTTCCATTCTGGAATGCCGGCCTCTGGCTTTCTGGTCCCTTCCTTGAGTACATTAACCCTTCTTCGACCAGATACTCAAACAACAGTACACTGTGATCACACATACCCACGGGGGACTTCATGCCCGATTTCCCTTATGTCTGAATCATTCAGAGTGTTGAGTCTTGCTGGTTCATCACTGCCTCTCATTCTCGTGGGACCCTTGACATGCTGACTTAAAAAGTTTCTAGTCGCCACTTCCAATAGTTTCGCTCTCCATGTTTTCTCACCTGCATGTGGTTCCTTGTTTTCTCACTCTATCCTTCCGTGATTAAAGTCCCACATTATGAGTATATGTGATTGATTTCTACAAGCAGCAGCGACTGCTCTCTCAATGATAGTATTAACTGCCATGTTGTTCCTGCAACCCATCCTCCGAATTGACAGTACGATTTAATACTAAGTGCAATAAGTACATTTCCTTACTGTCATACACAGTACATAATTGCACGTATGGGGCTACCTTGAGGTTACCTTGAGGTGCTTCCGGGGCTTAGTGTCCCCACGGCCCGGTCGTCGACCAGGCCTCCTGGTTGCTGGACTGATCAACCAGGCTGTTAGACGCGGCTGCTCGCAGCCTGACGTATGAGTCACAGCCTGGTTGATCAGGTATCCTTTGGAGGTGCTTATCCAGTTCTCTCTTGAACACTGTGAGGGGTCGGCCAGTTATGCCCCATATGTGTAGTGGAAGCGTGTTGAACAGTCTCGGGCCTCTGATGTTGATAAGAGTTCTCTCTCAGAGTACCTGTTGCACCTCTGCTGTTCAACGGGGGTATTCTGCACATCCTGCCATGTCTTCTGGTCTCATGTGATGTTATTTCTGTGTGCAGGTTTGGGACCAGCCCCTCAACGTGTAAATTATTATGTATCTCTCCCGCCTGCGCTAAAGGGAGTACAGATTTAGGCTCTTTAGTCGGTCCCAGTAATTTAGATGTTTTACTGAGTGGATTCTAGCAGTAAAAGATCTCTGCACGCTCTCCAGGTCAGCAATTTCTCCAGCTTTGAAAGGGGCTTTCATTGTGCAGCAGTACTCCACTCTAGAGAGCACAAGCGTTTTGAAAAGTATCATCATCGGTATAGAATCTCTAGTGTGAAAAGTTCTTGTTATCCAACCTGTCATTTTTCTTGCAGTTGTGACGGCTACTTTATTGTGTTCTTTAAAGGTAAGGTCTTCCGACATGAGTACACCCAGATCCTTTACATTGCCTTTTCGTTCTATGTTATGATTTGCCTGAGTTTTGTACGTGGTTTCTGTTTTTATATTTTCAATTTTTGCGTAGCGCATGAGCTGGAACTTATCCTCGTTAAACACCATATTATTTTCTGTAGCCCATAGAAAGACCTGATTTACATCTGATTGGAGGTTTGCCGTGTCCTCTATGTTGCCAACTCTCATGAAAATCCTAGTATCATCTGCAAAGGATGATACAGTGCTATAGGTTGTGTTCTGGTCTATGTCCGATATGAGGATGAGAAAAAGTACTGGAGCAAGCACAGTACCCTGGGGGACTGAGCTCTTCACGGTTGATGGGCTGGATTTTATTTTGTTGACTATTACACATTGGGTTCTGTTAGTCAGGAAATTGTAGACCCATCTGCCTATTTTCCCGGTAATTCCTTTTGAACGCATTTTATGTGCAATAACACCATGGTCACATTCATCAAAATCTTTTGCAAAATCTGTGTAAATTACATCAGCGTTTTGTTTGTCTTCCATAGCATCTAATGCCATATCATAGTGGTCCAACAACTGCGACAGGCAAGAGCGCCCTGTTCTGAAACCATGTTGTCCGGGGTATGGAGATGCTGTGATTCCATGTATTTTGTGATCTTACTTCTTAGCACTCTCTCAAAAATTTTTATGATGTGCGATGTTAGTGCTATCGGTCTGTAATTTTTTGCCTCTGCCTTATTTCCTCCTTTGTGAAGTGGTGCTATCTCTGCTGTTTTTAGTATATCAGGAATAATGCCATTATCTAGGCTTTGTCTCCACAGAATGTGAAGGCCTGCGATAGTGTTTTTTTACAGTTCTTGATGAATATGGAGTTCCAAGAATCCGGGCCTGGTGCAGAGTGCATAGGCATACTGTTTATGGCTTCTTCAAAATCCAGTGGGGATAGGGCGACGTCTGATATATGATTTGATGTTGGTATCATATCCATGAAAAATTCATTTGGGTTATCAATCTTTAGTGCATTTAATGGCTCGCTGAAAACAGAGTCGTACTGCTTCCTCAGTAACTCGCTCATTTCTTTGTTGTCATCGGTGAAAGTTCCATCTCCCTTTCGCAGGGGCCCGATACTAGATGTGGTTTTTGATCTTGATTTTGTATAGGAGAAAAAATATTTCGGATTTCTCTCTATTTCACTGATGGCCTTTTGCTCTCTTTGCCTCTCCTGGGTTTTGTATGATTCTTGTAGCTTGAGTTCAATTGTTTCTATTTCTCTACCTAACCTTCTTCGCCGTTCTTGAGATAGGGTGCGACTCTCAAGTTGTTCCGCGATTCGTTTTCTTCGCGTATATAGGGAACGACGTTCCCGTTCCAATCTGCATCTCTTTCTCTTTTGTCTTAGAGGTATGCGGTTTGAACATATTTCTAGTGCTACTGAGCTTATTTTTTCCAGGCACTGGTTCAGGTTTGCATTTCCTAGCTGTTCTTCCCAGTTTATTTCTGTGAAGTCCTGGTTTATTTACTCCCAGTTTATCCGTTTATTATTGAAGTTGAATTTGCTGAAATCTCCTCCACCGGGAATCTGGACTGGTTTTGAAGGTCCATTCCCCATGGTTGTCAGAACTTCAATTAAGTTGTTATCTGAGTAACAGGTATTTGTAATCATTATGTTCCCGATCAACTCATCATTATTAGTGAAAATGAGGTCCAGCGTGTTCTCCTTCCTAGTTGGTTCTACTATTTGCTGGTTTAAGGCAAACCTATCGCACATCCGTAGCAGGTCATTTGCATGTGCCTGTTCATTTAGGCTACTTCCTGGTATTCTTTCTGATACTACTGTATTAGCCAGGTGCTTCCATTTCAGGTGCCGTAGGTTGAAGTCCCCAAGCAGGATGATGTTCGGAGCTGGATTTGTGAGGTTTTCCAAGCAGTGCTCTATTTTCATTAGTTGGTCTTTAAACTGCTGAGGGTTTGCCTCCGGTGACTTATATACAAGAACAACAACTACATTTAGAATCTCTATTTTGACTATCAGCACTTCCACCATATCATTTGAGGTGTTTAGCAGCTCAGTACAGATGAGTGTGTCTTTGATGTAGAGGCTGACCCCACCCTGTAGCCGGTGTTTCCTATCACATCTGAAGAGATTGTATTCTGAGATCCATATTTCACCATCAAGGTAGTCCTTTGTGTGAGTTTCCGTTAGGGCTGCAAACACTGCATTTGCCTCATGAAGGAGACCATCTATAAAGTGAACTTTGTTGGATTTGCGTGTTTTTATACCCTGGATGTTGGCAAATATAAATGATGTTATCGTGTTAGTGGAAGTGCTGGATGCTTTAATTGGTGTTAATATCTGAGGCTCTGGTAAGGAGGCCACTGTGTTTGCGTCCTCTTTAGCATTTGACCGAGTTGGTGGTAGAGTCTGGTCATTTTTAGCCATTCTTCTCCTCCTCCTCTTGTTAATAAATTATCCCGGTCGATGGAGTAGTGGCTGTTTTCATAGTGGTAGTCTGTCGGTTTTATTCGCCTGGTACCTCTTATATGAAAAGCTGGGCATTCAGCAATGAAGCACTCTTTCCTGTCCAAAGAGTTCTTGCAAATTTCTGGGTGAAAGAATTCACAGCTTTTGGTACATTTACCTGTATTGAGGAGGTTTCTGCACTTTCTAGGGTGATCGTATGTACATGTTCCATTTATTCTTCCCGATATCCCATGCTTACAGGTAGCCCATCTGTAATACCAACAGATTTTGGGGCCTTGTTTTCTTTGTTCCCTCTGCCAGGGACCGCACTCTGCTGCGGCGCCCCCGACACTGTGCCCTGCTCCGGTGCCTGTGACACTGCGCTCTGCTCCGGGGCCAGTGACACTGTGCCCTGCTCCGGTGCCTGTGACACTGTGCCCTGCTCCGGGGCCTGTGACACCGCGCTCTGCTCCGGGGCCTGTGACACCGCGCTCTGCTCCGGGGCCTGTGACACCGCGCTCTGCTCCGGGGCCTGTGACACCGCGCTCTGCCCCAGTGCCTGTGACACCGCGCTCTGCTCCGGGGCCTGTGACACCGCGCTCTGCTCCGGGGCCTGTGACACCGCGCTCTGCTCCGGGGCCTGTGACACTGCGCTCTGCTCCGGTGCCTGTGACACCGCGCACTGCTCAGGGGTCCCCGACTCCGTGCCCTGCTCAGGCATCCCCGACTCCGTGCCCTGCTCAGGCATCCCCGACTCCGCGCCCTGCTCAGGCATCCCCGACTCCGCGCCCTGCTCAAGCATCCCCGACTCCGCGCCCTGCTCAGGCATCCCCGACTCCGTGCCCTGCTCAAGCATCCCCGACTCCGTGCCCTGCTCAGGCATCCCCGACTCCGCGCCCTGCTCAGGCATCCCCGACTCCGCGCCCTGCTCAGGCGCCGCTGCCACAGAGCTCCGTGCCACAGCTGGCTGTACCTTGGTGTCATGTACAGTTTGTTTGAAGACATTAGAAATTGCTATGCAGGCATTAATTAGTAATTCTCTGTTTTCGGCGGGAGTTTTATCCAGGATTTCCATCAATTTCAAAAAAGTTACATCATCCTTTTTGAAGAGCCAGTACACAGAGTGCATGGTCACTGGGACCATTTCTCCTTGAATTGTTAGTCATGTTGGCACATTTTTTGTGTATGGCTGCTGAACAGAGTTGGCTTTGAAAGCTCTGTTGCTAATCTACATTCATGTTGCATTCTATGCACGTATTTATCAAAGCCATTTTTGGACACTTCTGATCAGTGGTGATGATCTTACAAGGTGGGGTGTTGACCGGTGGGGGAGTTGACCGCGGGAGTTGACCGCGGGTGCTGGCCGTGGGAGCTGGCCGTGGGTGTTGACCGTGGGTGTTTACCAACTTGAGATAGGCCTGGAAGAGGCTGTATGGACGGCCAGTGTTGCTACAACGTGTCGCACTCTTAATTTGTTTTGTTCACTTGTTAGATTACATTACTTGCATTTTCCAACTAGTTATCTTACAGCGGATGCGTCTAGTTTCTGTGTCTGGGCACTAGTTACCTGAGTACGTTACACTATTTGAAAGAATACACACACAGAGGGTACTGGGGTGGGCCTACCTCCAAATGGCCCTTGTTTACATACACACGACGGAATTATTTTGTGTATAATTTGTTCACTTGATATTAAATATGTTATCTTAATTTTTGTTATAATAGACACAGGTTTTGCATAGAGAGCTTAGCACTATGGGCACTGATTACTTGATGTTTCACAAGCGAGAGATGTGATTTATTGACGACTTGGCAACTATCGCCTAAGGCCTCCTGGCACCACGAGGGCAGGCCTTGACTACACACGAATTTCACTTATTTTTCCTTGAACACAAACGGTCGGATGGTAATCACTATGATATATTGGTTAATATGTTGAGACACACTTTAAAAGTTATCTGATTGTGTTTAGTTCCTGTATCACTGAAATATCCCTAGATATATATTGTTTTCCGCGGAGCCCGCACCGCGTGGCCCTTCCCCTCTCACACCCAAAACACACATCCCTGGCTGTTACATTTACCTCCCCATTTATTCCCCTCGTTTTCTGTTAAGACACTCAGAATTTTAGGATGACGTTTTCAAGTTCAAGTTGCTATACTCAAGTTTTAAATATTAGGAATTTCTTTTCAATTTTTTATTAAACAATAGAGATTTTACACAAAATTGGAAAATATCCTGAGTTACTTTACAATTTATTGATATATTTTAGTTTTATTTTATTAGTTTTATAAAACTATAATATCAATATAGCTATATGTTAAGTACTAATTGTAATTAAGAAGCAATAAAATTATTATCTCTAAAAACTAAGACGGTTAGGTTAGGTCGGGGTTTTCTACTCAGTTTTTCAGGTAAACTCAAATATTCACAATATATTTGACAGTACGATTTAATACTAAGTGAAAATAAGTACAAGTACTGCTATGAATAGTACATAATTGCACTTATTTGTGTTCTTACATTTACGTCCCCATTTTTAGAGGACGGGCTGTGTTCCTGCCATACTCTTGCCTGGGTCGTCTTACATTTGGTGGTGGGTTATATCACTACCACTACTACTCTTGGTCTTCCCATCTTCATGGTGCCTGTTATGAAATCTCTGAACCCTACACAGCCCAGAATAACCATCTCCATAAAACTCCACTCCTTTCTCATCAGTAGAACCCCTCCACCTTCTCCCATTCCTTCCCTCTTTCCATATTAGAGTGTAATCCAGGGGAAACGTTGCATTTGTTATGATTCCTGAGAGTTTTGTTTCTGTGAGTCCAATTATAATCTGGGTTCACTTCTTGTGTTCTTTCCCTAAGTTCACTAGCCTTGTTTGTAATCCCATCTATGTTCGAGTACATGACCTTGAAGCTGGCAATCTTCTGTCCATTCTCAGTGTCTGTTGATTCCACTGGAGTTGGGGGGGGGGCAAGGGATATCTGGGGTGGGAGGGCCTAGGAAGGTCCTCCCACCCTCAAACCCCAGAGTTGTGGGGTCTGGGGTGTGAGGGGGCTGGAATGATCTGGAACAGGTGGACTAGGGGAGTCTGATGTGGTGCGGCTGGGGGGTCTGGGGTTGGGAGTTAATTGGGGCATGGGATGGGGGAGCTGGAGGGGCATGTGATGGGAGGTCTTAGGTTGGGGTATGCATGGGAAACTATGGTGGGTTGCCAGGGAGGTCAGGGGTTGGGAAGGGGAGGGGGGGCCCTGGTGGGAGAGGGGTGGGGTAGGAAGGAGAGCTTGGGGTGGGGGAACTGGAAAGGGCATAGGCTGGAGAAACAGGGAAGGGCATGGGGTACCGGAACAGTGAGGACCTGGGGTAGGGGTTGGGGAAGAACAAGGGCATGGGGTGATGATGGGGGGTCTGGGGTCAGGGAACATGGGGGGGGGGGCATGGTCTGAGGAGGGACTTTATTGTTTGGGGAGGGAGGTGCAGGTGCTTGGTGGGGAATGGCTGAGGGGTTGGTTGGTGGGAGGCTTCTGTTACAATCCCCCCCTGGGGGTGCTGGCCTGCTGGTGGAGGGGATTTCCACTCCCCCTCTGAGATTCCTGGAGACACTGAGCCGAGTCCTGTGCTCCCATATCCCCACCCCTTTCTTTGCGTCTCCTCCTTGCTTCTACAGCCTTCCTTCTCTCTTCCTTCGTCATGTCCTTTTGCAGAAAGACGTCCTTGTATCCCCCTATCCTCGCAAGTCTTCTCTTACTGGATAGGATTTTTCTCCTTTGTTGCCTCGTTTGCGAGCACTACTTTTATCAATCGTTTCCTTTCCTGCTTGTAGATGCCCAGCCTGAAAACCTCCTCTATGTTGACATTTGCCTCCTCCATATCCAGTCCCTCCAAGGTCTCTGTCATGGTTGCTCGGTCCCTCCTCCATTCCTCCTGATTGGATCCCTGTGGTTCCAGTACTTCTACAACTATAAGTGTTCTTTTCCTTTTCAGCATTTGTTCAATGCATTTTGCAGCTTCCTGTGAGTTAGCTGCTTTCATAGCTGCAGTCTCTAAAGCGGCCTTGGCACCTGGGCGGTTTTGCAGTATTTCTGCAAACAAGAGTCTCCCCTGGAAGAAGCCTTCCATCAGCTTCGTCCCATGTTTCCAAGAGGTTGCATACCTCTTGGAAACTGGAACTGGTGCTGGTTTGAATTCTGTATTTCCCTGAGTCTCTTTATCTCCTCCTCTGACTTCATTCAACTCACTCCTTTGGCTCTGTATTATTGCTTACATATCCTGCAGGTCTCTGCCAAATCCCTCTTTCATTTCCTGCAGGTCTTTGATGAATCCCATTTCCATTTCTTGCAGGTCTCTGTTGAATCCCATTTGCATTGCTTGCAGGTCTCTGCCGAATCCCCCTAATGTCTGGTTGAGCCATTCAAAGGTGCTATCCACCATTCTCCCCTGTCTCTGTGTGTCGTGATGTCCCTCCAGCATTTTCCCTGGCTGAGGGAAAATGTCCTGGCTTTTCCTCGTGCATGTGTTTGTGTTTATATGTAAGTGTGTTTGTTGTATGTATGTGTGTGCGTGTGCGTGCATGCATGTGCGTGTTTGTGTGTGTGTGTGTGTGTGTGTGTGTGTGTGTGTGTGTGTGTGTGTGTGTGTGTGTGTGTGTGTGTGTGTGTTTGTAGGGTGGGGGGGGAATATGCGTGGGAAACTTGGCAGAGATTGTCTCTTCAGGTCAGATAGTCGGATGGTGGGAGGGAGGGAGATGGAGGGGGTCCACTGTGTGGGGAGGGTTTTGGGTGAGGGGGGCGGGGAATATCTGGTATGCTACAGAGGACGTGTGAAAAGGGGGGGATGATGTATGTGTGTGTGTGTGTGTGTGTGTGTGTGTGTGTGTGTGTGTGTGTGTGTGTGTGTGTGTGTGTGTGTGTGTGTGTATTTGTGGTCAGTTTTAGGGGGGAGTGTTTTGGGAGAGTGAGATGGGTGTGGAGTATTAGTGTTTGGGACCCTTCCCTGTGTGTGGCTCTTGCCACAAAGGTGTTAAGGATTTCCTACTCTGAGCGTGTGTGTGTACTCACCTAATTGTGCTTGCAGGGGTTGAGCTTTGGCTCTTTGGTCCCTCCTCTCAATTGTCAATCAACTGGTGTACAGATTCCTGAGCCTACTGGGCTTTATCATATCAACATTTGAAACTGTGTATGGAGTCAGCCTCCAGCACATCACTTTCTAGTGCATTCCATTTATTCCATTTCCATCTACTCTGACACTGAAAAAAATCTTTCTAACGTCTCTGTGACTCAAATGGGTACTACGTTTCCACCTGTGTCCCCTTGTTCGTGTCCCTCCCGTGCTGAAGAGTTTATCTTTGTCCACCCTGTTACAATTCCTCTGACAAATTTGTAGGTGGTTATCATGTCTCCCCTTACTCTTCTGTTTTCCAGGGATGTGAGGTTTAGCTCCATTAGCCTTTCCTCGTAGCTTATTCCTCTCAGTTCCGGGACGAGCCTGGTGGCATACCGCTGAATCTTTTCTAACTTTGTCTTGTGTTTAACTATGTATGGATTCCAGGCTAGAGCTGCATACTCCAGGATTGGTTTTACATAAGTGGTATACAGGATCCTGAACGATTCCTTACACAAGTTTCTAAAGGCAGTTCTTATGTTGGCCAATCTAGCATATGCCGCTGATGATATTCTTTTGATGTGGGCCTCTGGGGGACTGGTTTCGGTGTGATATCAACCCCCAGATCTTTCTCTTTATTTGACTCTTGCAGGATTTCACCTCCCAGTTGATACCTTGTGTTCAGCCTCCTGCTCCCTTCGCCTAATTTCAGTACATTACACTTTCCTGAGTTGAACTTTAGCAGCCATTTTCTAGACCATACCTCCAGTTGGTCCAGGTCATCCTGTAGTCTCTGTCTATCTTCATCCGTCTTGATTTTTCTCTAGTTTTTGCATAATCAGCAAACATTGAGAGGAACGAGTCTATACCCTCCAGAAGATCGTTTACATATATTAGAAACAGGATGGGTCCAAGTACTGAGCCCTGTGGGACTCCGCTGGTGACATTTCGCCACTCTGATGTCTCCTCCAACACCGTTACTCGCTGTTTCCTGTTGCTTAAGTATTCCCTTATCCACTGGAGTACCTTCCCTTTTACTCCTGCCTGTTTCTCCAACTTTTTTAACAGCCTTTTATGGGGGTACTGTGTCAAAGGTTTTCTGGCAGTCCAGGAAAATGCAGTCGGCTCACCCTTCTCTTTTCTGCCTAATTTCTGTTGCCTGGTCATAGAATTCTATTAAACCTGTGAGGCACGATTTACCATCCCTGAACCCATGTTGGTGGTGCGTTACAAAGTTATTTCTCTCCAAGTGCTCAACGAGCCTTTTCCTTACGTTCTTCTCCATCACCTTGCATGGTATACAAGTTAGGGAAACTGGTCTGTAGTTGAGTGCCTCTTGCCTGTCACCCTTCTTGTATATTGGGAATACGTTAGCTGTCTTCCAGCTTTCTGGTAAGTCTCCTGTTTCCAGTGACCTGTTATACACCATAGAGAGTGGTACACTTAGTGCTTCTGCACCTTCCTTTAGTATCCATGGTGAGATTCTGTCAAGCCCAACAGCCTTTGTCACAACCAGCTCCAGCAGACACCTTTTGACCTCATCACTAGTGAGGTCAAATTCCTCCAAAGTAGTTTTGTTTGCCACCTCATTTAGTTCAGGGGCTTCTCCTTGTTCCAGTGTGAAGACCTCCTGGAATCTCTTGTTGAGTTCTTCACACACCTCCTTGTCATTCTCTGTGTATCTGTTCTCCCCTTTTTGCAGTTTCATCACTTGTTCCTTCAATGCTGTTTTCCTCCTGATGTGGCTGTGGAGCAGCTTTGGTTGGGTCTTGGCTTTGCTCGCTATGTCGTTTTCAAACTGTCTCTCTGCTTCCCTCCTCACTCTGAGGTACTCTTTTCTGGCCCTCTGGTATCTCTTCCTGCTCACCGGTATTCTATTATTTCTGTAGATTCTCCATGTTCTTTTACTCAGTTGCTTCGCTACCTTGCATTCCTGATTGAACCATGGGTTTTTCTTCTTTTTCGTTTTTTCCTTTTGGACGGTGATAAACCTGTCTACAGCTTCCTGTCACTTCTGGGTGACAAAATCCATCATGTCCTGCACATTCTTGTCTCAAAGTTCTGTTTCCCATGGTATTCCCCTGAGGAAGTTCCTCATCTCATCATATTTTTCTCTTCGGTAATTTAGTATTTTCCCCTTCAATCCCATCCTTGGATAGGTTATCCCTACCTCCACCAAGTACTCAAAAGTCAGTACACCGTGGTCACTCATTCCTATGGGGGCTTCAACTTTGACTTCCCTTATTTCCGACTCATTCAGGGTGAATATCAAGTCGAATCTAGCTGGTTCATCATTGCCTCTCACTCTTGTGGGTTCCTTGACATGCTGGCTCAGAAAGTGCCTTGTTGCTACTTCCAAGAGTTTAGCTCTCCACGTATCTGCACCACCATGTGGGTCCCCATTCTCCCAGTTTATCTTTCCATGGTTGAAATCGCCCATGATTAAGAGTCTTGAGCCATTCCTGTGGGCAACTGAAGCTGCTCTCTCTATTATATTAATGGTTGCCATGTTGTTCCTATCAAACTTGTGTCTAGGTCTTCTGTCATTTAGGGGAGGGTTGTAAATGACTGCCACTATTATCTTAGGTCCACCCATTGTTATAGTTCCTGTTATGTAATCTCTGAATCCGTCACAGTCCGGAATTTCCATCTCATCAAAACTCCAGTCCTTCCTTATCAGCAGCGCCACTCCTCCTCCTCCTCTCCCTTCCCTCTCTTTCCTTCCTATATAGTAGTCCTTTGGAAACACAGCATCTGTTATGACTCCTGACAATTTTGTTTCTGTGAGTCCTATTACATCAGGGTTTTCTTCTTATGCCCTTTCTGCTAGTTCACTTGCTTTATTGGTAATCCCATCAATGATTGAGTACATTACCTTGAAGCTCACTTTCTTATATCCAATTTCACCCTCACTCCCCACAAGTGTAGGAAGTTGTTCCATGGTCATTGATACTTGGGTAGGCTCATCCTCCTGTGAGGTAGTTGCCAGGGGTTCAGGGGGAGGTAAAGTGGGGGATGGAGGGCTTAGGTCTTTCTCAGGCTTGCTTGGGGCAGGAAGAAGTCCTGGGGGTGAGGGAGCAGGGATTGCTTGGGGAGAGGGCATGCCCTTCTGCTGTATAGTTGACAGGGGTTTGGGGGGAGGTGGAGTGGGGGATGGAGGGCTTAGGTCTTGCCTGGGTCTGCCTGGGGCAGGAAGAAGACCAGGGGCTGGAAAAGCAGGGGATACTCGGGGTAAGAGGAGAGGGAGGATTTGGGTGATATGGTGGGCATTGTGCAGGGGCAAGGAAGGATTTGTGCTGTGGGTTAGGTGGGGCCCTATTGGGTGGTGGGCTGGGGTGTTGCAGTCTCCTCTGGGGTTCCTGTGTTGCTGAATTGGGGTCCCCCACTCCCCTCTGGGATTGCTGGGTTGGAGGCTGGGGTTCCCTAGCTCCCTTCCCTCTCCTTGCGCCTTTTCCTTGCATCTGTTGCCCTTACTATCTCGTCTCTGGTCATGTTCCTCTGAACATATACCTCTGTTACGGCCCTTATGGGGGCGCAACGGGGTTCTTTTCTGATGGTATTAGAGTTTGGCTATCCGGCCCCAAGTTAGCAAAGGCTTTCAAGGGGTGAGGTGAGTAATGCAAGTAAAATGAAAAGGGGAGGCACATTAAACACACAAGTTCGTCACTTTATACCATGTATAATTAGTCTTCCCACCACCATAGATATATATAAGTCATAAATGGGAAATATCACTACACAATGTATATCATCGTCTCACTCTGAAGACCCTGAACACTTTGCGAAGCTCACTCTGTGCAGTCTTGCCTGGTTTCCTATTCTGCGGCACTACCCTCTGCAAGTACCAGGAATCCACGATGAGTCTATGATGAGTACCAGGAATCGATGAGTCTACCCTGGCCACAGGCCAGTCAAATCACAATTCCACTGGGTGCTTCGTCGTGAAGGCCCACAACCACAGTCCAGCCTGTAGCTGGCAGGTACCAATTAGCCTCATGCTGTTAGGCCACTTCACATGCGAATACTAGGGTTGCGAGCCCTAGGCAGGAGTCTCGTGTAACTCGCTGGTTACTCTCCTCGTTCGGCCATCTCTTCCACCAGCCAGCCCCGGGTACGACGAATCCCGTCACTGCCACTCCTCAGGCAGACAGTTGAACATTCTACAGTTCTCGCCCGGCAGCGGCTCACTGCTTCTGCAAAGCAGACTGGTGAAGAGACCTTGGATGCCTTGGGTAGACTGACTCTTCCTGCATCACAGCAGCCCTATGTTGACTCTGTGAAAGTAGACACGTCATCAGTACTGGGAGAATACGTGGGAACCACTAGGAAACATCACTTACTGGCCTATACACAAACGTACAGCTTCCAGCTCAATAGATGGCGATGATGTTCTGAGCACCACCTCACCAGAGGTCAGCACTAGCTACCTCACGAGCATGTGAGGTAGCTAGTGCTACAGGACAAGAATCTAGCATGTCTAGCTGGCATATTCCTGCCACCACTAGATAGCGTCGTCCATTTCGTGGGGGTTTTGGGAGCGGACTCCCAGATGGCGTTGACGTCACTGCTCCGTGCTCTGACGATGAACTTGGGTTCGTAACAACCTCTTTGTTGTCCCTTGCATACCTTAGTTTGCTCTTCTTTACTAGGATGTGTGTGTGTGTGTGTGTGTGTGTGTGTGTGTGTGTGTGTGTGTGTGTGTGTGTGTGTGTGCGTGCGTGCGTGTGCGTGTGTGGGTGTGCGTGTGTCACAGGGGCCCCTAAGTGTCAACCTCTACCCGGAATGAGCCACTTGGAGATTTTAAATATATATATGATATACTGAACAAGAATTTGATAATATTTTACCTCACTCTGTACATCAGAATAATTGACAACAGGCGGTCATACTAGTCAGGGCCTCCCGCTTCTAGATGAATAAGAGAGATATCTCGATGATGAGGTAATCCTCATCCCTCACATGTGGTGCTTCACTAAGTGCTTGTAGATTGATGATGGCAGCTCTTCTCTATCTAATACAAAGCTCTGGAGTCAGTCACTGTATCGATATGTCTGTTGTGTTACAGTTTACTAATTTACTGTACCACTGTTCACTATAGTCCAAAAAACCCTTGGTACCAATATGTAAACAAAAGGCTCATGGCCCTCCCCACGTGGCCTGTGCTGGTGATTGTTCACTGTTTAACACAAAGTTTTAGTGATAGTACTGTAATTTTTTTCCTGTGCGGTTATACACAATGTAATGCCCTAGATCAGTGATCTATCCCTGTAGCCTTAATAAGGCAGAGAATATTGACGATTATCGTGGAGCCGACCCTCCCTCGACGCCTGACTCCACGTGTGTGTTTCTCCCTCTGGAAGAAACTGTGTGTGTGCTCGCTTGTGGGGGTTGAGCTCTGGCTCTTTGGTCCCGCCTCTCAACCGGCGGTGTGTGTGGGGGGGAAAGTGAGTAGGAGACTGGTGGTGTGCGTGTGCGCGTCCTTCACCACAGACCAAGGTTGGAAAGCAACATGAAAGGGAGCTGGCTGACATTGTGAACGATGCTACGAATGAGAAATTTGCAGTTCCCTGTGCACCCGCCTTTGAGGAATTTGGACCAGTTTCCGACCACATCTACGAGTCGTTCCTACAATTTCGTCGTGTGTGTGTGTGTGTACTTGCCTAATTGTACTCACCTAATTGTGCCGGCGGGGGTTGAGCTCTGGCTCTTTGGTCCCGCTTCTCAACCGTGAACCAACAGGTGTACAGGTCCATGAGTCTATTGGGCTCTATCATATCTACATTTGAAACTGTGTATGGAGTTAGCCTCCACCACATCACTTCCTAATACATTCCATTTGTCAACCACTCTGACACTAAAAAAGTTCTTTCTAGTGTGTCTGTGGCTCATTTGGGCACTCAGTTTCCACCTGTGTCCCCTAGTTCGTGTGCCCCTTGTGTTAAATAGACTGTCTTTATCTACCCTATCAGTTCCCTTGAGAATCTTGAATGTGGTGATCATGTCCCCCCTAACTCTTCTGTCTTCCAGCAAAGTGAGGTTTAATTCCTGTAGTCTCTCCTCGTAGCTCATACCTCTCATCTCGGGTACTAGTCTGGTGGCAAACCTTTGAACCTTTTCCAGTTTAGTCTTATCCTTGACTAGATACGGACTCCATGCTGGGGCTGCAAAGGCCAGGATTGGCCTGACATTTGTGGTATACCAAGTTCTGAATGATTCCTTACACAAGTTTCTGAATGCCGTTCTTATGTTAGCCAGCCTGGCATATGCTGCTGATACTATCCTCTTGATATGGGCTGCAGGGGGACAGGTCTGGCGTGATATCAACCCCCAAGTCTTTTTCTCTCTCTGACTCTTGAAGAATTTCATCTCCCAAATGATACCTTGCATTTGGCTTCCTGTTCCTTACACCTATTGTCATCACATTACATTTGCTTGGATTAAACTCTAACAACCATTTGTTCGACCATTCCTTCAACTTATCTATGTCTTCTTGAAGCCTCAAGCAGTCCTACTCTGTCCTAATGCTTCTTATAATTTTGGCATCGTCAGCAAACATTAAGAGAAATGAATCTATACCCTCCGGGAGATTATTTACATATATCAGAAGCAAGATAGGACCATGTACGGAACCCTGTGGGACTCCACTCGTGACTTCACGCCAATCGGAGGTCTCACCCCTCACCGTAACTCTAAGCTTCCTATTCCTTAGGTACTCCCTCATCCACTGGAGCACCTTACCAGCTACACCTGCCTGACTCTCCAGCTTATGTACCAGCCTCTTATGCGGTACTGTGCCAAAAGCTTTCCGACAATCCAAGAAAATGCAGTCCGCCCAGCCCTCTCTTTTCTGCTTAATCTTTGTCACCTGGTCGTAGAATTCTATTAAGCCAGTCAGGCAAGATTTACCCTCTCTGAACCCATGTTGAGGATTTTTCACGAAGTTCCTTCTCTCCAGATGTGTTACTATGTTTTTTCTCGCGATCTTCTCCATCACTTTGCATGGTATACAAGTCAAGGACATTGGCCTGTAGTTAAGTGCCTGTAGTTAAGTTTTTTTTTTTTTTCTTCTTCTTGCCTGTCGCCCTTTTTTATATTGGGACCACATATGCCGTCTTCCATATATCTGATAGGTCTCCCGTCTCCAGTGACCTACTATACACTATGGAGAGTGGCAAGCAAAGTGCCTCTGCACACTCTTCCAGTATCCATGGCGAGATTCCGTTTGGACCAATAGCCTTTCTAACATCCAGATCCAGCAGGTGTCTCTTGACCTCCTCTCTCGTAATTTCAAACCTTTCCAATGCTGCCTGGTTTACTTCCCTTTCTTCTAGCACAGTGACCTCACCTTGTTCTATTGTGAAGACCTCCTGGAACCTCTTCTTGAGTTCTTCACACACCTCTTTTTCATTCTCTGTATATTGTCCTCGCTTGTTCTAAGTCTCATTAGCTGTTCTTTCACTGTTGTTTTCCTCCTGATGTGACTGTGGAGTAGCTTTGGTTCGGTCTTGGCTTTGTTTGCAATATCATTTTCTTGTTTTTCTCTGCTTCTCTTCTCACTTTAACATATTCATTTCTAGTTTTCTGGTATCTCTCTCTGCTTACTGGTGTTCTGTTATTCCGGAAGTTCCTCCACGCCCTTTTGTTCAATCCCCTTGCTTCCATACATGCCCTATTATACCATGGATTCTTCTTTTGCTTCTCGGATTTTTCCCGTAGGGCCAGGATGAACCTGTTTACTGCCTCCTGACACTTTTGGGTGACATAGTCATCATATCTTGTACAGACTTAGCTCTGATGTTTGTGTCCCAAGGTATTTCCCTTAGGAAACTTCTGATCTCCTCATAATTTCCCTTTCGGTATATCCATGTTTTGTTTCCTAGTTCTTTTTTTGGGGAGATAACTCTTATCTCTATCAGGTATTCAAAGTTCAATACATTCTGATCACTCATTTCAAAGGGTGCTTCCATCTTAACTTCCCTTATATCCCACTCATTTTGGGTAAATATCAGATCGAGCATTGCTGGTTCATCTTCCCTTCTCATTCTTGTTGATTCCTTGATATGCTGGCTTAGAAAGTGTCTTCTTGCCACGTCCAGCAGCTTAGCTCTCCATGTTTCTGGTCCTCCATGCGGGGTCTGTTCTCCCAATCTATCTTTCCGAGGTTGAAGTTTCTCATGATTAGTAGTCCAGATCCATTCCTGCTAGCAACAGAAGCTCCTCTCTCTTTTATGTTAATGGTGGCCATGTTGTTCCTATCTTATTCCTGTTTGGGTCTTCAGTCATTTGGTGGTGGATTATATATGACTACGACAATAATTTTTTGTCCTCCAGTTGCTATGGTACCTGTTATGTAGTCACTGAAACCTTCACAACCCTGAATAACCATCTCAAAATCTCAGCCTTTACTTTTCAAAACTAATGCAAATCTCCGGTGAATTTGCGTTTCCAGCGTCCACCTATTCTCGCTCGTACTTTTTTATTTCAGTTCAAAGAGCCTGTTCTTGACTACTATGTCCCTGACTCTAGGTATTTTGTATGTTGTGATCTGTGTCTCTCCTCCATGGTTGAGCTATTTTGTTCCATTAAACTATACTGGTAGCTTAATCTCTTAGCTCTGGCAGTCTTCAGTGTTTATTTTTTGCTTCACAAGGTGCGGACTCAACACCGGTGTCCGGTGTGTGTGTGTGTGTGTGTGTACTCACCTAATTTTACTTGTGGGGTTTGAGCTCTGGGTCTTTGGTCCCGCCTCTCAACCGTCAATCAACAGGTGTACAGGTTCCTGAGCCTATTGGGCTCTATCATATCCACACTTGAAACTGTGTATGGAGTCAGCCTCCACCACATCACTTCCTAATGCATTCCATTTGTCAACAACTCTGACACTAAAAAAGTTCTTTCTAATATCTCTGTGGCTCATTTGGGCACTCAGTTTCCACCTGTGTCCCCTAGTGCGTGTGCCCCTTGTGTTAAATAACCTGTCTTTATCTACCCTATCAATTCCCTTGAGAATCTTGAATGTGGTGATCATGTCGCCCCTAACTCTTCTGTCTTCCAGCGAAGTGAGGTTTAATTCCGAAATGCTGCAGTACTAGAGGCTTTACAAGATTGTAAAAACTATGATATGTATTCGCACAAACCCAATGTACCTTCCTATATATAAATCAATAAATAAATAATATTCCTGTCTGGGTCTTTTGTCATTTGGTGGTGGATTATATATGACTAGGACTATAATATGTTGTCCTCCAGTTGCTATGGTACCTGCTATGTAGTCACTGCAACCCTCACAGCCCTGAATAACCATCTCCTCAAAGTCCCAGCCCTTTCTTACCAGCAGAGCTACACCACAACCGCCTTTTCCTTTTCTTTCTTTCCTCATAACATAATATTCCTGTGGGAACATTGCATTTGTTATGGTTTTTGCTAGCTTTGTTTCTGTGAGTGCTATTATGTCTGGGTTTTCTTCTAGTACCCTTTTTCCAAGCTCATTTGCTTTATTTGTAATTCCATCTATGTTAGTGTATATTGCCCTGAGGCTCACTTTCTTCTGTCACTTCTCAAATCGTCTCCTTGGTGAGTGTTCTGCTGGTAGGGGAAGCTGTTCCATGGGTATGAGCATTTGGGAGGTGGATAACAGGGTCTCAGAGGATACTGGGGTGAGGGTCAGGGGGTCAAGTGAAGGGGGGAGGGACAGGGAGGGTATGGGATGAAAGGGGATGGAGGACCGGAAAGAAAAGGGGGGAGGGGGGGACATGGAGGGAGGAGGGGAGGGGTAACAGGTTGGGAATGGGGTGTGGGGGGAGGGAGATTTGGCTGAGCATTTGAGTGGGGGGCAGGGAGGGTTTGGGATAGGGGGTTTTCTATGCAGAAGAGGGTGGTGTGGTTGCCCTCCTCTCTGGTGTTACTGGGTAGCTGATTGTGGGTTCCCCCCTCACCACCGGGGATGATGTGTTGGGAGCTGTGAGTTCCTGGTTTCCCCCTCTCGCCCTGCGCTTCTTCCTTGCTTCTGCTGCCATGGCTCCTTCCTCCCTCGTCATGTCCCTCTGGAGGAATACTTTTTTTAATTCTCCCACATGTTGCAGGTGGCTTTTCCATGTTAGAATCATTTCCTTTGTGTTTCCGTTTGCAAACACTATCTTTAACACACGGTCTCGGTTTTTGTTGTACTAGCTAAGCCTGAAAACCTTCTCAATTCTATTCTCGGCCCCTTCCATCTCTAGTGCCTTCAGCATTTCATTCACTGCTGCGTTGTCCTTATCATTCCACTCTGTCCTGTTGGAGCCTTCCTGCTCTTTAATACCCACAGTTACCACTGATCTTTTTCTTTCCAGCAGCTGGCTAGTGGAGCGTGCCCCTTCCTGTGAGGTGGCTGCTTTCATCGCCACCTCCATCATTGTGGACATTACTTCAGAGTTTTTTTTTTACCATTTCTGCAAATGTAGCTTTTATATTGGCATTCTTTTCCAGTATACTAAGTCAACCTTCCCCCTGGATGATTATCTGAGTCTCAGCATCAACATTGTTCTCTTTGAGGGTTCTATTCTCCTCTTTTGCTGCTGTCAGCTCTCTTTTCAGGTTACTTATTTCATTCTTCATTTCCTGCATCATTCCATGCATCTCACTCTTGATATCCTCCAAAAACTGGGTGAACATTTCCTTCATTTCGTCACCTTGACTTTTTCCCTGTTTCCCTGTTTCCTCTGGCATCATGCTTGCCCCTGTTCCTGTTATGCTGTGATAGTATTTGTCAGAAGAAGGGCAAGCGGGTAGAGAGAGAGAGAGAGAGAGAGAGAGAAAGAGAGAGAGAGAGAGAGAGAGAGAGAGAGAGAGAGAGAGAGAGAGAGAGAGAGAGAGAGAGAGAGAGAGAGAGGGGGGTGGGAGAGAGGGGTGAGAGAGAGGAGTGAGAGTGGTGGAGATGGTCACTTCAGGTCAGGTGGTCAGGTGGTGGTAAAGGGGTGAGGGAGATGGAGGTGGTCCCATTGTGTGGGAGGGTTTTGGGGGTAGAGGGGAATATCTGATATGCTACAGAGGAAGTGAGAAGGAGGGGAGAGTAATGACTCGGGAGTGTGTGCATGTGTGTGTACTTGCGTGCGTGTGGTTGCTGGTGGGTGCCCAGTGAGCCCACACTGGTGGGTGGGTGAGGTGTTGTCTTCAGATTACAGCGGAGGAATTAGCGGCTTATCTGGGTCCTCAGTGAGCTCACAGTTGTAGTCCTTGTTACCTGACTACCACTTACGATTGTAATATTGAATGGAATGCATTAGTGTTTATGATGTGATATTATATAAACCTTGCACACTGTTGAAGACTTACATAGAGACACTTACTAACCAGCCCCCCGCAAGCACCTCTAGGTGAATACACGGCGGGTCGTCGGTTATCCTGTGTGGTCTTCAGGTCTCCACGTGGGTCCCGGCTGGTGCGACTGATGCTGCTTCAAGGATTCGATTTTCACTAGCTATCTTCTCTAAATTCACTAAGATAATTCACCATGAGATGTGATCAATGTGTTGCATTACAATGCCACTGTTCGATTTATAGTCCCGATTCCCTCTGCACAGTACACCTGCTCACTTGACCCTATTCATCCCTCGGTATACGCGGACCGTTGCCCTTATATGTCTGCTCCCTTTCAAGGCTGACCCAATACTGTGTGTGTGTGTGTGTGTGTGTGTGTGTGTGTGTTTGTGTTTGTGTGAGGGGTACCACCTTATGTGCAACTGTAGGGACCCATAGCCTTGGAGAAGGCTATGGGTGGCACTTAAATATTTTCTTCTTCTACTACCCCTATACCTTATATATATATTCATGACCTTTTATTACAGTTTCTCTATATGTCAACAGGCAACAAAACATGAGCTCTAGCGATGATAATTTATAAGCACAACAAGCGTTAGCAGCTAAACAAAAGAGCAAGGGTGTTGCGACCAGGTTAAGAGCCACGTTTAAGATGAAAGGCAACACTGTGCCAGGGGCATAGAGATCCCGGAGACAAAGGTTAACATAAGCTACGCTGCTACACAGTCGAGATTATGTATTAAAAATAATGTTAGCTGGAATAGCAGGCAGACAGGCTGGCACAAGGCACCAGGATGTGGAATTATTAGACACGTATGAAATGGAGTAAAGGAGCACTAGTGCATGAAGTGGAGGAGTAGAAGTAGTAGTAGTAGGAGGGAGGAGGAGAATGTAGTGGCGAAAGCGGTGGAAGAGGGATAAGAATGGGAAGGGGTAATGCCCGAAGTGGGAGAGGATGGAGAAGAGGAGGAGGAGGAGGAGGAGAAGGAGGAGGAGGAGGAGGAGGAGAAGGAGGAGGAGGGTGGGGGGAAGATGTAGTACCAGATGAGGAAGAGAAACAAAAGAAGGAGGAGCAAGAGTAGGAGGAGGACGAAGATGAAGGGAAAATGTAAGACGAAGAGGAGAAGGAGGACTATAAGAACTAGTTTAAGGGAAGAGTACAAGAAAAATGAAGGTGGACTCACCCATCCAGGTGCTGTTGGTGATGATCTGGAGGATGCTGGCGGGATCCATGATGAATAGTTGATGCTCCCAACTATATCTCACTCTCCTCAGCATTCATTAACGATCGTTTCAGGTGCAAAGGTCTAGTTGCATCACTAAGAACCGCCCGAGCTCACTATGCCTCAGCATGCTGGAGTTTGTTTACAAATCTCAATGTACAATGGGTAAATCTGAGAGAATTCTATATAAATTATGTTTTCAAATCCAAGATTGTTTTCGAATACTTGCTAAAATGTCGATCGCAGGAGTGTATGTATGGCTCATCTCCCTGTCGGATTAATTCAGATCTAACACTCCACCACTTACGATTTTTGAAAATGAATATAATGTTTTTTGTTCATCTTATTCAGTATTTTTTCCGTCTAATACACTATACACAAGTTATCTTCCAGTTGTTTACTGCCTCAATCAATGTGTCGCTCGTAGAAATAATTCCATCATGATTTTCTGCTGAATAGTGAATGTCATTATGTTCATAAAACTATAAAGAAAAATTATATATCTCTTATATATTAAACACAGTTATATATCAACACTATTACCCGTTATAACAAGTAAAATACAAAATATTTTCACAAATGTATCCGTGCAGGTTTTCTAATACATTTTTGTTATTACTTGATAGTGCATAAATATATCATAATAACTTCTTCAAGGTGATCTACCCAATGTCAGACCAGCACTGGGATATGAAACACCGGTGAGGAGTCCGCACCTTGTGAAGCACAAAATAAACACTGGAGAGTAGAGAGGTTAGCGACAAGAAGAGTGCCAGAGCAAAGAGAATTAAGCTACCAAGATAGTTTAAGGGAACAAAATACCTCACCTATGGAGGAGAGACACAGATCACAACATACAAGATACCTAGAGTCAGGGACAAAGTAGACAAGAACAGGCTCTTTGAACTGAAATAAAAAGTACGAGCGGGTAAAGGTGGACGCTGGAAACGCAAATTAGACGGAGATTTGCATGAGATTTGCCCAGTGCGATGGCCAACATTTTGAAGGCACTAAAAGAAGAAGTTTTAGAAGTCACCTCCATTCATAACGTTAAGACCAGATACGACGAAGAATTTAACGGCAGGGAAGGATGCATTATAATGGGAAAGGTTCACCAAGCCATAAAGAGTTTGACCTCACTTCTCTTAGTCACTGTTAGGTAAGTAACAGTACTCACACACACACACACACACACACACACACACACACACACACACACACACACACACACACACACACACACACACACACACACAAAACTGGAAAAGGTTCAACGGTTTGCCACCAGACTAGTACCCGAGCTGAGAGGTATGAGCTACGAGGAGAGACTACAGGAATTAAACCTCACTTCGTTGGAAGACAGAAGAGTTACGGGGGAAATAATCACCTTTTCAAGATACTCAAGGGAATCGACAGGGTTGATAAAGACAGGCTTTTTAACACAAGGGGCACACGCACCAGGGGACACAGGTGAAAACTGAGTGCCCAAATGAGCCACAGAGATATTAAAAGGAACTTTTTTAGTGTCAGAGTGGTTGACAAATGGAATGCATTAGGAAGTGATGTGGTGGAGGCTGACTCCATACACAGTTTCAAGTGTAGATATGAAAGAACCCAATAGGCTCAGGAACCTGTACACCTGTTGATTGACGGTTGAGAGGCGGGACCAAAGAGCCAGAGCTCAACCCCCGCAAGCACAATTAGGTGAGTACAATTAGGTGAGTACAACTAGGTGAGTACAACACAGCTGAGGGGCCTGGGGCGTGAATGGACAGTGCTTCGGATTCGTAGTCCTGAGGTTCCGGGTTCGACCCGCGGTGGAGGCGGAAAACAAATGGGCAGAGTTACTTTCACCTTGATGCCCCTGTTACCTAGCAGTAAATAGGTACTCGAGAGTTAGACAGCTGTTACTGGCTGCTTCCTGTGCGTGTGTGTGTGCTCACCTAGTTGTGCTTGCTGGGGTTGATCTTTGACTCTTTGGTCCCGCCTCTCACCCGTCAATCAACTGATGTACTGTGTGTGTGTGTGTGTGTGTGTGTGTGTGTGTGTGTGTGTGTGTGTGTGTGAAGAAATCAGTTGATTAACAGTTGAGAGGCGGGCAAGAAGAGCTGAGCTGAACCCCCGCAAGCTCCACTAGGTGAATGCAAATAGGTGAAAACACATGACATGGGGAGAGTCTGCTGTGGCTGAGTAGACAGCGCTTTACTCGTAATCCTTGGGTCCGGGTTTGATCCCCGGCGATGGCAGGAACAAATGGGCAGAGGTTTTTTTTCACCCCTGATAGGCAGTAAATAGGTACCTAGGAGTTAAACAGCTACTACGAGCTGCTTCCTGGGTGTGTGTTTGTGTGTGAAAATATTAAGTTGATTGACAATTGAGAGGCGGGCTGGAAAAGCAGAGCTCAACCCCTGCAAGCACAACTAGGTGAATACACAGCGTTCATGATTTTCATTTCACGCCTTCGAGTTCGATATATGTCCTTATATATCGAATATATAGCGATATAGTTCGCCTTATATCTTATAAGATTCTTATAGCCATTGACCAAGTGGATAGAAACGAAATTATTAGGTTGCACAAGAGTAGGACGAGAGGACATGGGGGAGAAACTTAAAAATCAGATAATCTAAAGAAATTCAAGAAAGCCGCTTTTCAGTGTAAGAAATGTTATGGAAATTAGATGTAAAATGAGGGAGTTTAAGCCAACTGTCTAATGGATTCAAGAGTAGATATGACGTAAAAGTCAAAGATGGTTGGGAGCAAATGGATAATGGTCAATTATTATTATTAACATCCTTATTGACAAAGTTCACACACAATTTTGCCTAATCAGAGTAATTCAATTAGGTCTTATTACAGTAAGGATGTTGCTTATATTGACTGCCACACAGACCAGACGATCATACACAAGACATAAGGTCCAAATTGTAGATTTGAAAATATATATTTCATGAGGTTTAATATGTACTATATCAGATATTGTACATGTTTCAATATACGAATTTGAAAGGCAACCACACAAGGCAGATCTGGAGTCATAAGAGATGCAGCAAAAAGAAAAAATATCTTTCTTTAATATGGACAAGCAAATATAGATAAATGCTTTGGATGTCTTTCAATATATCAGGCTAAACGAAATAGTTACATAGTTGATTGTAGAATAGACCAGAAGGTCTAAGAACTTTTACGTTTCTCCTACAATAATGTAGTGTTCAAGTGAATGTCTTAACGGTGGGTCACGGAGTTCACAAGGTGAATATTGTGGTAGTGGCTCAGTCTCACTAACTTGCCAGCTGTGCCTCTAGCCAAGGCGAGTGACCGCAATGACTACATCACATTCTTTGGTGATGTAGTTTGGTGTTCCTTGGTGACCACACTGTTTGGTGGCGACCAATTATATACCTGTTATTAAAAAAGTTGTCGTAGCTTTTAATACTGCAACTTTCAGGTCTTTGATCATGTACTAATTCTTCTAAATCTGAAGTAATCTCTTTAATTGGCTTCTTTTCATTAACTGCATTAGATGGATCAACGTCATAATGTGCGTCTTCCTGCTTCTTTAGAAGAAGACCAATCGATTGGATGATTATAATCCCTATTGATTGGTCTTCGGTCATATCATCTCTCTCTTCTGTCATTTTAGGGATTCTAATCAACCTATTGATTGGTCTTCTGAAAAATGTTTCCTGCCTCTACTCTTCAGAGACGCCGTCTTGTATAATCGGCTCTGATACACAACCTACACAACATGCACCTGAGTCCTGGCTTTGTTGTTGTTGACTCTTCCCTTTCACAGTACTTAGTCTGATGCTCTTAACTTTCTTACAAATGTGACCTGACATAAGCCTACACCCTTTTTCTCTCTTTTTCGTTTTTTCTTTTTCTTTTTTTTACTACCATTCTTACGTTCCCATTCTTATACCTATCATTACTCCCATCTTACACCCCATTATTACACCCATTCCATTCGTACGCTTTTCTTGTTCTTACCTTTCGCCTTGCTCTTACCTTCATCTATGAATTACCTCCTCTTACCTGCCTTACCTGCTCCTCACCTCTCTCTTGCCTTACTAATGCCCGTGTCTCCCTCGCTCCCATTACAGGATCAACATATCCCGAGCTACATGCACATTTATTTTCGAGTAACTGAATCTAAAACAACAACAACCACGCTCCCACCACAATGGACTTGATAATGGTCCACGACAGACTGAAACGTCGTCGTCTCCTCATCTTCTAGTGTGTGGCTTGCTCATCACAACAGGCAGAAAAATGTGTACTTAAACACCCTAACCTAACTGAGTGACCCACGCATATAAAACACGAATATATGTGAGCAGATATGATTTATTGTACATATTTTTGTCCGTGGGAATTTTAACATCAAAATGCGATGTATTTTGGACAGATTGCTCACCTGCCCGTAACTTCCCCTCAACCCCGAATCTAGCTTTCATTCAACATATTTCAGCCTTATTTCCCGCATTCACTCCGTCTGTCTTTTCCTCTCTCACGCCTCTGTCTCTTATACTTCCTTTCCTTTGTTGCTGTGTTCATCCATCCACCAATGTCATATTTCCATTTTCCACTTCCTTCGTTCTCGTAATCTTCTTCACCTCTCTATTATCCATTTATCTATATTTATGATGCTTCAGTCAACCACGTCCCTCATTCTCTCGAAACCCCGCATACTGTTTCCATCATCTATCATGCTCCCATTGCCTTGTTCTATCTCCTCTCTTTCAATCATTAGGCACTCTTTCATTGCCACTAAAACCCATCATTCCTGTCGTCTATTTCCCATTTAACTCGAGCCCTCATTTCTTTAGTTGTGGTTTCCTACTTCCCTCCCTCCTCTACCCTTATTATCTCACCTATTACCTTCTCTTCCTTTGCCCAGCTTCCTTTATTTCTCAACCCATCCACGCATTATTCCCTAGTTCTCCAGCCTTCTCCTTCATTCCCTCAGCACAGTGTCTCCTCGTTCGTTGTACTTTGGGGTGTCCTTATTCCATACACTCCCTATCATATTCTCCAACAAATTTATTTTGCATTAAACTCTCCACCCATATCTCGATTGTATCTACCACCCAACACTAACTCATTCCTTCACCAATCCCTTTATATTTTCACAACACCTTCACTCATTCCATTTTCTTCCTCACCCACCCCCTCTCTCAAACCTCCCCCTCCCTCTATCCATCCCCCCTCCCTCAATGCACACCACCCATATTCCACCTCTCCCTCAATCCACCCACTCTCTTATTCACTCCACCAAAAATACATAGTTCCTCTCATTATTCCATTTTTCTCTCCCATCTCCCCTACTCTTGTTCGTTCATATACATCAGATCAAGAAGGAAATGGGCAGCTAATTACCGCACCTGAGGCACGTAAGCCACCCTCTCAACCCTTCCCTCCCTCCCTCACCCCTCCAATGAGACAAAGCTTCAGGCAGCAGAAATGATGCCCAAGAAAACAACATTTGAACAGAATCGATAACTGTTGAAGTTTCTGAAATACATAAGTTTCCATGTATTATGCACTTGGTCTAGCAAGTTGCTTAACAGGCCTAAGACACCAGCAGGTAACAGTAGAGCTACCTCCAGCCCTTGGAGATGCTGCAAAGAACACCTCTGGTTAAAACTGACCAGATTCTCTAACATGTGCCTGGCTGCCTGCAGCCCTGAGGCCATCAGACCTCTCTTTTTTCGGAGCATCCTTCAGTGCTCTAAAACAGAACGATGGGGAGAATCAGGATCATTGCAGTAGGCAATGGGTAATAGTCTCGTGTAGAATGCTGTTTCGAGATCAGCCAGCCAGGTAGCAACCACCCCTGTTGTAGCCCAATTAGCTTGTGTTAGGGACCCATACAGGAAAACACACGCATGGGGAACACACAACACACACACACGAATGTTTTATAAACTGATTAAACAAATTCGACTTAAATTACAAAATACGGCGTTTGTGAGAGCGGTGTGATGTATTGACCAGGTCATAACTCCCGCCGTCTGTGACCTGCAGCGACGATCATGCTCGCTCACTACAATGGGTCGACTGACCTCGTATTGGCCCTAAAATCCTAGTAAATAACATAGAAATCATCGATAGATACAGCGATAGCAGGCGGCTTGACGTTTGCGAGGCACTACACATTAAAAAGTCAACACCAGCAATCAACAGCCAATTAATGCACAACTATATTCTACCCACCTCAAGACTCCGCTCCAATATAGAAGCATCAAGAAATATGGACCAATAGGCTTTCTACAATCACTTCCATTCAATACCCATTGTTTCGTGTTCTGTCTTGTGTTGATGAAATGAATACCCTATTAATGCCACCTCACCCCATCCACCTCACTCAAATGTAGATATAAACAAATCAGAGATGTGTAAGTTCTATTCAGTTGTGTATGTGTAAACTAAAGTCTTTGAAAATGTAATAAGTTTTACGAAACGCGCTCAAGTGTCGCGTCAGACTAGAAATAAAAATGAATTTTGGAGAATTGATTTTTGAATTACCACCAACAGTGAAAAGAAATGTACGAAAGATCGAGAAAATTCGTGTTAGAATTATTAATCTTACTTTTTTCGGTCATATTTAATAATATATGTCTACAGGAAAGACTGCTACCAAAATATACTAGTATATATATATATATATATATATATATATATATATATATATATATATATATATATATATATATATATATATATATATATATATATATATATATATATGCGGAAAATCCACAGAGAAATATGAAATGAGGTGAACGTTTCGGCTTTGTTAAAGCCTTTGTCAACACCAGACTGACTAAGGAGAAGGGAAGGGGGAGGATATATAGGCCGACACCTGACCAACCCATCCCTAGGGTTGGTCAGGTGTAATTAACCAAAATCAGGTATAGCTTAGCTTAAATACCTGATTATATACCCTTGTGTTAAGCTAAGCTATACCTGATTTTGGTTAATTACACCTGACCAACCCTAGGGATGGGTTGGTCAGGTGTCGGCCTATATATCCTCCCCCTTCTCCCTTCTCCTTAGTCAGTCTGGTGTTGACAAAGGCTTTAACAAAGCCGAAACGTTCACCTCATTTCATATTTCTCTGTGGATTTTCCGCATAAAATGATCAGTGTTTTGTGATCGTCAATTGCATATATATATATATATATATATATATATATATATATATATATATATATATATATATATATATATATATATATATATATATATAACAGTGCTGCATGGGGCATAACACAGACGTATAAATGAGTTTCGGAAACAAATCTGGTCTTTGGTTGATGTACTATATTACAGAAAGCCTCTTTTCGCCTCTGGAGGTAAATTGGGCTGTTTATATCTTGTGAGTACAGATCTATGATCCTGTAGCTTCTCTGTGCTGCTTCAGGATACTCTGACTCTACACAGGACGCCTACACTCCTCCACATTCCATCATCATAACGACCAAACTCTTCCACACACCACCATGACGACTACACTCCGCCACGACGACCACATTCCAACACACTCTTCAATAGAACGATCACACTTACCTTGACCTTGAGGTTACCTTGAGGTGCTTTCGGGGCTTAGAGTCCCCGCGGCCCGGTCGTCGACCAGGCCTCCTGATTGCCGGACTGATCAACCAGGCTGTTGGATGCGGCTGCTCGCAGCCTGACGTATGAGTCACAGCCTGGTTGATCAGGTATCCTTTGGAGGTGCTTATCCAGTTCTCTGTTGAACACTGTGAGGGGTTTGCCAGTTATGCCCCTTATGTGTAGTGGAAGCGTGTTGAGCAGTCTCGGGCCTCTGATGTTGATAGAGTTCTCTCTCAGAGTACCTGTTGCACCTCTGCTTTTCAACGGGGGTAATCTGCACATGCTGCCATGTCTTCTGGTCTCATGTGATGTTATTTCTGTGTGCAGATTTGGGACCAGCCCCTCCAATATTTTCCACGTGTAAATTATTATGTATCTCTCCCGCCTGCGCTCAAGGGAGTATAGATTTAGGCTCTTTAGTCGGTCCCAATAGTTTAGATGTTTTACTGAGTGGATTCTAGCAGTAAAGGATCTCTGCACGCTCTCCAGGTCAGCAATTTCTCCAGCTTGGAAAGGGGCTGTCATTATGCAGCAGTACTCCACTCTAGAGAGCACAAGCGTTTTGAAAAGTATCATCATTGGTATAGCATCTCTAGTGTGAAAAGTTCTTGTTATCCAACCTTTCATTTTTCTTGCAGTTGTGACGGCTACTTTATTGTGTTCTTTAAAGGTAAGGTCTTCCGACATGAGTACACCCAGATCCTTTACATTGCCTTTTCGCTCTATGTTATGATTTGCCTGAGTTTTGTACGTGGTTTCCGTTTTTATATTTTCATTTTTTCCATAGCACATGAGCTGGAACTTATCTTCGTTAAACACCATATTATTTTCTGTAGCCCATAGAAAGACCTGATCTACATCTGACTGGAGGTTTACCGTGTCCTCTATGTTGCCTACTCTCATGAAGATCCTAGTGTCATCTGCAAAGGATGATACAGCGCTATAGGTTGTGTTCTTGTCTATGTCCGATATGAGAATGAGAAAAAGTACTGGAGCAAGCACAGGACCCTGGGGGACTGAGCTCTTCACGGTTGATGGGCTGGATTTTATTTTGTTGACTCTTACACATTGGGTTCTGTTGGTCAGGAAATTGTAGATCCATCTGCCTATTTTTCCGGTAATTCCTTTTGAACGCATTTTATGTGCAATAACACCATGGTCATATTTATCAAAAGCTTTTGCGAAATCTGTGTAAATTACATCAGCGTTTTGTTTGTCTTCCATAGCATCTAATGCCATATCATAGTGGTCCAGCAACTGCAACAGGCAAGAGCGCCCTGTTCTGAAACCATGTTGTCCGGGGTTATGGAGATGCTGTGATTCCATGTTGTTCAATAAGAGGGAGTGTCTGAACTATGGGGGATCTATTATAACATGGGTGTAGGGGTAGTAGGTAGCATTCCGAGTTATCAAATATGGGAGAACTAAAAGGCCCGGCCCCCAAAATAAACTATCCACAGTAATAATAACTTGCTACTAGACCATGTCAGACTAGAGGTTGATCATAGCACTCCCACACAGGAAGAAGGGATACTCCGTTACTACTTACTTATTTATTAACCCCTTAACAACCCCCCATATTCATTCACACCAATAACAAAAATAATAATTACTTTACCACACTATCTTACGTTAAAAGCCTTTGTCCACATAGACAGGATACAAGGTTTTACACTGAACACAAGCTAGGGTAAAGTTCTACTAGGGAAACACTTGAAGCTAGAGTCCGCTTAGGGTAGGGAGACCACGTGGTTCCACTGGGACCCCCTTTAGAATAGCTAGTAATATAAACACTAAGAACACCTACTACACACAAAGTATAATACTCTACACATGGAACACGTGTATGCCAGAAATTGAATAATGTACACAGTATATACTTAGCTTGAACAAGACACAGAAATAAGGAACGAGGAGGAAGGGTAGGAGGATCCTATCCACCCAACGCCAACTCAGAGAAAGATAGACTTTCAGTCTCCTTTCCCCCAGCTGGCTCACTGCCGGCAGACTGCTCAACTAATCGTACCGCAGCCCTATACCCAGTTTACTCAGGTTTACTTTACAAATGATTAGAAAGTATTAGTAAACATAGTTGGTGCCTATGTTATTATTTAATAATCAACCCCAAGCTCAGTCTTAAATGCTCTTTGGAAAACAAGAATAGTCTTACGTCTGGCAGGGAAGATACAAACAAGTGCACCTTGTGATGCGTTTTCAATACTAAAAGGCAGTTTATTAGCTCAGTTTTGACCTCTGGTTTCCACTGAGGAACCCAGGGTCGTAACACATGTATTTTGTGATCTTACTTCTTAGCACTCTCTCAAAATTTGTTATCATGTGCGATGTTAGTGTTATTGGTCTGTGATTTTTTGCCTCTGCCTTATTTCCTCCTTTATGAAGTGGTGCTATCTCTGCTGTTTTTAGTATATCAGGAATAATGCCAGTATCTAGACTTTGTCTCCACAGAATGTGAAGGCCTGCGATAGTGTTTTTTTACAGTTCTTGATGAATATGGAGTTCCAAGAATCCGGGCCTGGTGCAGAGTGCATAGGCATACTGTTTATGGCTTCTTCAAAACCCAGTGGGGATAGGGTGACGTCTGATACATGATTTGATGTTGGTATCATATCCATGAAAAATTCATTTCAGTTATCAATCTTTAGTGCGTTTAATGGCTCGCTGAAAACAGAGTCGTACTGCTTCCTCAGTAGATCGCTCATTTCTTTGTTGTCATCGGTGAAAGTTCCATCTCCCTTTCGCAGGGGCCCGATACTAGATGTGGTTTTTGATCTTGATTTTGCATAGGAGAAAAAATATTTTGGATTTCTCTCTATTTCACTGATGGCCTTTTGCTCTCTTTGCCTCTCTTGGGTTTTGTATGATTCTTGTAGCTTGAGTTCAATTGTTTCTATTTCTCTACCTAACCTTCTTCGCCGTTCTTGAGATAGGGTGCGACTCTCAAGTTGTTCCGCTATTCGTTTTCTTCGCCTATATAGGGAACGACGTTCCCGTTCCAATCTGCATCTCTTCCTCTTTTTTCTTAGGGGTATGCGGTTTGAACATATTTCTAGTGCTACTGAGCTTATTTTTTCCAGACACTGGTTAAGGTTTGCATTTTCTAGCTGTTCTTCCCAGTTTATTTCTGTGAAGTCCTGGTTTATTTGCTCCCAGTTTATCTGTTTATTATTGAAGTTGAATTTGCTGAATCTCCACCGGGAATGCATCGACACATGCATCGACTGCATCGACACATGCATCGATTGCATCGACACTTCCTCATACATTCATTGCTCCATGGATAACATACCTCAAACCCTGTCCACAGAAGACAGAACAAATGTTTATATGCTGGTTAGCATGTATTAATGAATGACCATATATTTTGTAGAAAATATTTGTGGTGTCCACCACTAAACGTTCACACATCCCTTCTGTGTGTACTACAACAATCACTGGTCAATTTCCCAGTGTTTCATGTATACTTTCGGTCGCTATTTTACTATATACGTTAAGCATTTGAGTTACTAAAATAAATTCTTCGAAAATTGTTGCTTTTGCTTCATTTTCCTTTATGTAATAAGAGTCATACAATTAGTCATACAATCATAGGACACAGTTCCACATTGTCGTGCCTTCTGAAAAATTCTACTCACCCACTACATTCATTAATTTATGTACATTGAATTGCTTGTATATATATTTCATCAAAACCTACAGCTTTCCCACACTTCAGCTTCACTGATATATCTTGCATCGACATATCAGCTAAGATGATCAGGTCCATATCGCTACTAAATGTTCTATCTAGACAAGAGGATGGGCTGAAGATTAATATATCTAAAAGAATGCCTCTGTTCATTCGTTTTTCTTATCATATATACAATTAAAATTATAATGTGAACATGATTCGTCTTCTTCTACATCATGTTCATTTTTCTTTACGATTCTTACGATGAATTAGATCTTTCTGGCATCTCTGTAACTCATTAGTGGCTCCTTAACGTAAGGGAGTGAGTGAATGACGGAGAGAGTAAGTGAATGATTGAGAGGAGTGTGAGCGAATGACTGGTAGAGGGGGGGTGTTTGAATGATTGGAAGAAGGGGGTGTTTGAATGATTGGTAGAAGGGGGGTGTTTGAATTACTACGAGAGGGGGTGAATGTATGACTACGAGAGGGGGTGAATGTATGACCCCCCTTTCCCAGTCAAACATATGAATGTATGTTTGACTGGGAAAGGCAGTGTGTGTATGACTGGGAGAGGGGTTGTGTGCATGAAAGGAGAGGGAGTGAGTGTATAACTAGAAGATGGTGTGTGTGTGTATGTGTAAGACTGGAGAGGGAGAGAGAATATGACTGGGAGAGTAAGCGAGTGTATGACTGAGAGAGTAAGCGAGTGTATGACTGGGAGAGTAAGCGAGTGTATGACTGGGAGAGTAAGCGAGTGTATGAGAGGGATATCCTGATTATGGAAGCATGTGTAGCTCTACCTATCCATTCCTCTCATCCTCATTTTCAAATAGCTCCCTTTCCTTCCCTCTCCCCACGTGTCTTGTTCCTCCACTACACCCTCATTTTCTCCCTCTCTGTCAAACCCCTTTATCTTTCCCTCATAAACCTCCAAATACCTCCCTCCGCCTTCCTTACCTCCTTCCCTCCATCCTCTGACACAAGTCTTACGAGAACCCGGAACTCATACATTTATCCTGCTCCTCATCCCTCAGCATGAGGCATCTGCATGTCCCGTGATAAACTTGTCTTAATCAGCTGAGAAAATAATAAAGAGCGAACAGGTGAGGAGAGAAAGCTAAGATACAAGTTGGGAGATTGAGTACACACAAAGAGTGAGCTGAGATTAGGACGGTGGGGTGAGCACAGTCTAAGAGAGACCCGAGACAAGAGCTGGGGTGTGAATAAAGAGTAGCAGCTGACACAAGCATATAGGGACTTTGATCTGTATCTGCTCGTGATCCTCAGCCCTCCGCTGGTGTTATTTAGAAGTGATAGAGTAGGCTTATGGTTTTAGCCCGGATAAGTGGCTTATCAGAGGCGCAGTGAGGTTCAGGTAAGCTGCCTTAACAAGGTGCAGTAACACCTGAGGCTCACACACAATCATACAACCACTGTGAGTCACCGAGATTTGGACTGGATCTGTCGTTGGAAATAGTCGACAAAACTTCATTGGATCTTAAATACAGATTTCTTTCATTAAAATATATTGTTATTCACCATATACTTTTTTTTTTGTATCTATTAAGCTTTATTGTTGTTAGTGCTATCTGGTGAGCAGTCAGTGGCCTTGTTACCGCGGTAGAGGGAGGTGTTTCAATCATTCACTCCCACACAACTGAAGTTTCACTGATGCGTTTAACTATATTTGTTATTTAGTGTACTGAACAGAACATTCTGAAACTAGTTTCGTGTAAAGCTTGAAGCTTATCAACCACAGGAGGGTTATTAGAGCCACCAAAGTAACGTACTGATCAATCAGAATATATATACTTTTCACAGTAAAATATTAGTTCAGGACTAAAGTATTTTCTCAGTGTTAATACACCCAGAACCTGGCTACACCTCACCGTGCATACATCCCTTGCTGCTGGGTCACCTCAGCCTCGGATATGATGCGATCTCTTATTAGCGTTATCTCAAATTTACGTTTTTATTATCAATAGGTGACGCCTGAGTGTTCTTGGTTGATAGAGAACCAGAGGAATTATAGTGAATCAGTCCACCAGTCAGTCAATACCTGCAACATGTATGTCTGTACCACACTGTCTCCTCTCTCATTTTTTGCCTCTTCTTTCTTTTTCTGTCTGTTCTCTCTGTTCATTCTTCCTATTTATGTCTCTTAGTTCCCATTTCTTTCCCTCAATGTCTAGGAGAAACTGTGATTACCTAATAACATGACTTTTAGGATCTTGGAAATGAGCTCCAAATGCTGGAAATTCCCCTGAGCGAACCCCAGCAGTGAATGTTATTGGAAGGGTACTGAGGGATCACGGAGTGTAGGGGTGAGGGGTGCAGTGCCAGGGGTGAGGGGAAGAGTGCCAGGGGTGAGAGGAGGAGTGCCAGGAGTGAGGAGAGGAATGCCAGGGGTGAGGGGAGGAGAGCCAGGGGAGAGGGGTGGATAAAGTGCCAGGGAAGAGTATAGGATGAAGGAATAGGGATGTGGTGAGCTTCCTTCGAGGGTATAGGGTGAAGTGAGAGTCGAAATGAATGTATGGGGAACGAGATGAGTGCCCGGCTGAGGGGGATAGTGAAGGAGGGTGAGTGTCAGGGTGAGGAGGATAATGAAGGGGGCGAGTGCCAGGGTGAGGGGGGATAATGAAGGGGTGAGTGCCAAGGTGAGGGGGGTAGTGAAGGGGGTGAGTGCCAGGGTGAGGGGGATAATGAAGGGGTGAGTGCCAAGGTGAGGGGTGTAGTGAAGGGGGTGAGTGCAAGGGTGAGGGGGATAATGAAGGGGTGAGTGCCAGGGTGAGGGGGATAATGAAGAGGGTAAGTGCCAGGGTGAGGGGGATAATGAAGGGGTGAGTGCCAAGGTGAGGGGGGGTAGTGAAGGGGGTGAGTGCCAGGGTGATAATGAAGGGGTGAGTGCCAAGGTGAGGGGGGTAGTGAAGGGGGTGAGTGCCAGGGTGAGGGGGATAATGAAGGGGTGAGTGCCAGGGTGAGGGGGATAATGAAGAGGGTAAGTGCCAGGGTGAGGGGGATAATGAAGGGGTGAGTGCCAGGGTGAGGGGAATAATGAAGAGGGTTAGTGCCAGGGTGAGGGGGATAATGAAGAGGTGAGTGCCAGGGTGAGGGGGATAATGAAGGGGTGAGTGCCAGGGTGAGGGGGATAATGAAGGGGGTGAGTGCCAGGGTGAGGGGGATAATGAAGGGGTGAGTGCCAGGGTGAGGGGGATATCGAAGGGGCTGAGTGCCAGGGTGATGAGGATAGTGAAGGAGGGTGAGTGCCAGGGCGAGGGGGATAATGAATGGGGTGAGTGCCAGGGTGAGGGGGATAATGAAGGGGGTGAGTGCCAGGGTGAGAGGGATAGTGAAGGAGGGTGAGTGCCAGGGTGAGGGGAAGGGATGGGATGACTGTCTGGGCAATGAGAGCTATGCTAAGAACATCGTCTCTCCGGAAGTGAACCACAAAACTTGACTGTTGGACTTGCCAAATTCTCAAACTTGTCCCTAAATTGTCAAGTTACCTTCCCGCTGGATCTCAGACGTTGACTTGCGGGGAATGAGTGCATCACTAAGGTCCTCCCAAGAAAGTTACCTTGTTTGGACTTTCTCGTAGACTCGTTTTCTTCGTCTGTTTTTATTTATTTTTGGTTAATGTTTGTTTCATGTTTTTATATGTTGTTTCCTGTTGATCCTGGATACGATCAGACAACGGGTCGTCCACAAAGTCTCAAAGACCACAGTATCAAAGCAGAACTTTCTGTCGCACAACTCAGCGCATGGAACTTTCCTGCCAGTCTCCCACACAATCATCGTGTCGTCGACCAGAGCAGCGTAGTCTGTGGTACTCCTGCTTCACGGAAAGACTGTCGCAGCTGCACTCTATGAGGCTTACATGAGAGGCTTCAGTCAGGTGAAGTCTGCAGAACAACTAAGCTCCGGCCACCCAATCTCACGCGGTTTCTCTGATGCATGACGAGCTTGGGCTCCTCCTATTGGTTACATCAGGTGGCGTGACCTGTAAAGCATCGTTGACAAACATGACATCGGGCCTCTACCAGACGCCATTTTGTTTGAATAAAAAGTTTATTAAAAATAGGTAAAACAAAATGTCAACCACATTATATAGGTTTATGTAATTTAACCTAAATATGACATTCCCTAGCAGTTCTTGCTGCTGGTTGAGGGTAAACATGGCTCTCAGATGCGTCTCTGCCAGCACCGTGGATTTGTGTAATCCAGTAATTTATCCTTAGCGATTATGTAGCCAGAACAAATGTGTTGAGACAACACCGAGGAGTTGTAGTGCCAACACCCACGACTTGCTGAGACAATACGAAGGTAGTGTGGGGGGGGGGGGGTACAAGCAGCCATGAGTTAGGGGTCCAGTAATCAGGACTTGTAGCTGGACTTAATCAATACCCAGGTTGTAAGATACCAAGACTCAAACACTTTTACAGCCATTCCCTAGGACGCAGGGCGACTGTTCCACCGAACATCTCTGCCTAGTTCTTCACAACACTAAAGAAAAACCGAGATATTAGCAGCGCCATCAGTGCCGTAATAAATATTGAGGATGCGTGTTTTTCTCATCTTCTTTCATAGGTGGGAACTAGGCAGAATGATAAGAGCGAGCGATGAATCCTATTTCTGTATATCCGAATTGCATAACATTCATTCCCGGTACAACTGTTGTGTTCTGAAAGGTACCTTGTTGGTAGGTCATTGCGAGGTTTAATTATGATGGTCTGGGAATTATTTTGCCTGCGGTGATGGTTTATTCTGCTGTGTTGCAAGGCTGAAAGAAGAGCCTTATATGTGAGGACGAGTGGGTTGGTATAAATAAATATAACAGATAAGCTTTGCAATGCAATGTTCGAGGCTCGCAACGAAGTAAATGGGGTTCTTAATACCTTTTCAAGAGGAATTGTTATAGTATTTTGAGTTCCATTTTTAACCATAACATAGAAAGAGTTTTCTCGTCACCACCTCAACGAAGGACGTACACGAGCACAAGCAAAGGGGCTAATTTGCTAGAATTTAGCTGTCAACTTAGTTGAAGGTGTAAGAAGAGAGCCAGAATGTGGCAGAAAATGGCTATATATACCCTAGCGAAAGGTGTTTACGAAATGCAGTGGAAAGTGACTATCCACCTCAGCGGAACACGATGGATTATGGGATAAGAATGAGAAGCTACCTCTAGGTAGGTAGGTAGAAGCTACCTACCTACCCCCATCCACCTAATTCCTTTTCTATCCTCCGCTTTCCTCCCTCCCGCGATGGGAAGAGAACGATGCCCAATTTGTTGTTTCTCATGTCGCGCCCATTTTCACAAAATTGTCTTCTGGACTTGCAGTAAAAGTCACATAACTGCCACTGTTCATTGTTGCTTTTGTCGTTGTTGTTGCTGCTGCTGTTTATCGCCGTCGTTGTCGCTGTCCACTCGCCGACACACTATAAAGAATGACAATAAAAACGTGAATCTGTAATAGACTACAAGTAGGTTTTCCGATATCGAATGTTAGCGAATGAGTTTATCGAAATATCCGCTTTCATAAATTGTTGGTTGGATGTTACAGAATGAAGTTGATGTCTTTTGTGTGTGTGTGTGTGTACTCACCTAGTTGTGTCTGCAGGATCGAGCATTGACTCTTGGATCCCGCCTTTCGAGCATCGGTTGTTTACAGCAATGTGTGTGTGTGTGTGTGTTTGTGTGCGCGCGCGTGGTCTTTTCAGTGAACTATGGAAGTAATTTGTGGCATATAAATAGATGTGTTCTCATTACGTTCGATATATTTTATCCTTGGCATTCGAATGGGTCTAAGATGATAAGGGTAGTTTATATGATAATGGTTATTATAATGATACTAAAAGTTGCAACTGTGTTCCCTTGTTTTAGTAATAATGCATGTTATGGCTGGTTGGGTCTTGTTTGTTACTTCCTATAGTTGTTTGCTAATAAAAACCATCGACGCTACCATTACCACCACCACCACCACCAGTCCCATTACATCCATTACGGACGCCACCACTACCAACATCACCACCACCGACGACCCCAACACCACCACTACCACCGCCAGTCCCATTACATCCATCACAGACGCCACCACTACCATCATCACCACCATCTAGGCCACAACTATCATCACCACCGCCGCCTGCATCACCACTACTTAAAACCAGAAGTCTCTTTCCTTAAGACCTGTTATCCTCTTGGTATTGTCTGCCCCAGGCCCCACATCCCTCCCTCTCCGCTGCTCTCACTCATTACCTCTTATACATTACTGTTTCATTTCATCATTTCAACCTCTAGTCCCATCCAGTGAAAATGAAACCCAAATAGCCAACTTCCACTCACCTGATGAGCCACAAAAACATTCCAATTCAGAGTCCGTTAATCCGTAACGAGAGGCGGGAATTGCCGGCGTGAACGGGGCAGACAAGCCAAACTGCTTCATCAGCAGACACACAACCAAGCAATGGCCCTCTCAATACCCTTCTCTGGCCTCTCTTCCCTTTCTTTATCATATATTCGTGAATAAGAAGACTGATTCTGGCGATTTGTGTTGTCTGCGCTGTTCCCTTTTTTATTTCTAGCGACCCCGACCAGCCTATGTTCATCCCGCACCCCAGACCATTCACTCTGTCAATTTGGGTGAAGCTATACCCAAGCGGCTGGCCTCGACCTTTGAACAGACAGACATTCTCTCTCTTATAGATATACATGTGATACTTCTCTCTTTACTGTCAATAGAGTCAATTTTGAGTTCCATGATACTTGCCCAGTAATTTAGGTGCTTTATCGTGTCCATACAATACTGTATATGATGTCGGTATTTCCTGTGTTTCAGAAACTTATGCTTTCAAAAGTGAAGTGAGCACCGAGCAGTAGACAATACTGGAATGCAGAAGTGATTGGAATAGTAGGAACATTGTAATGGAATGTTTGGATTCGAAGTTTGTCATACTCTTTCCTACCATTTTTCTGGTCGATGCTTTATTTGCTTTGTTATGCTCAGTAAACATTAGGTCGTCTGAAATCATTATTCCCAGATACTTTACATGTTGCTTTCCTCCTATGATGACATCTGAAAATGTCTTGTACTCTGTATTTCGTTTACGTTTTGCATTTTTACGAAATCCAATAGTATGATATTTAACAATTCTTAAAATTTTTAAATTTCATACTATTTTCCTCTACCCAGTCAAAGACTATTTATATCAACGTCTAGTTTTCCAATGTCTTCTGCAGCAGTGATATTCATGGTGACTTGTATATCATCCACAAAGAATGACACTCAGCAGTGACTTGTAGAATTGTTAACATCAATACTTTAAAAAGTGATTGGCCTCCATCCTCAGACAAACAGAGAGACAGTTGCGGTTTAGCCTGAAGCAACTTCTTATGGTGAACTGTGATTGTATAGCGAGTGACATAGGTCGTTTGCGGGTCGACCCCCCTTTTGTCCCTGTTTAAGTAGGATTGTCCTATTACGCCAACCAAAGATTTCAATGAAGCCTGAAATGTGGGTGTGTGGGTCAATAGTGTGTTTATCAACAGATCTCGCAGCTGCCATCGGCGTTGAATTAGCGTCGAGAACATTGATTCAACGTTACTGAACATCGACAATGTCGATTCAACGTTGAATCAGCGTCGAGAACATTGATTCAACGTTATTGAACATCGACAATGTCGGTTCAACGTTGAATCAGCGTCGAGAACATTGATTCAACGTTATTGAACATCGACAATGTCGGTTCAACGTTGAATCAGCGTCGAGAACATTGATTCAACGTAATTGAACATCAATCTGGCGATTAAACGTTGAATCGGCGTCGAGAACATTGATTCAACATTATTGAATATCGAAAATGTCGATTCAACATTGATACAATGTTATTAGAGCATGTTTAACCCACCAGGAGGGAGTATAAGGGAGGCATGAATGATGAGAAGGAGGGAGCATGGGAGGCAATGGGGGGCGGGGGAACTGGGAGCTATGGAGGGAAGGATGAAGGAGAATGTGAGAGAGGGAGGGAGAATGGAAGACGAGGAGAGGGGGGGGGGGCGGGAGAAAGATGGAGACAGAGACTCGAACACCGACGGGTTGTACAGTTACCTATCGTATAAACGATATAGATTGGTAGTTTGTGAATGTGGGATGTGCTGTATGACTGGTGTATGACAGCTGTATGACTAACCTCCTCGTCACTTGCTGGTGGGTGTAAATGAGTTGTCAGTCCTTTATCTGATTTCATGATGTCTCGTCGTCAGTGTTCCATTACTATAATAGTAATATCCGGCTTCCAGTATTATGCAAATCACACCATTTGATAAACTCCAAGCACTGCCCCGATAGATCATCCCCCTCCCCCCCGCCATGCTCCCGAGGGATAACTCTATGTAATGTTTCTCCATATTTCAGGGCCATGTAGCCTGTGGGAACCGATCTGTGAGATTTATATTTATTTAATTTATATGAATTTATATAGAAATTATATTTACGTTAATTGGTATATTTCGATAGCAATTTGTATGATGTTAAGTGGACTGTATTTCTGCAATAATCTCACAAATCGATCCTCTACACATTAGGGGGGGGTTTATATTAAATTTATATATATGCAGCCAATCAAACTACAGTATTAGACTACATACATTGAAGAGGTTCCTTATCTTATTTGTACAGCAGGCCTTAGTCCACCAGGTATAACTAGGGTGTAGACACCAAATTATCCTCTTGAGGTAGCTTCCATCACCCAGTAACTGGTACACAAAGCATGCTTCCTCGTCTTGACCTGTCAAAAGGGCGCTAGCTAAGAAGCCAGAATCCTAATATATAACAGCTATATCAGAGAAAACACTGTACATGGAACCATAAAGACCTAGGCTTAATTACCTTGTTTGAGTCGATCATTTGTGATCTAACCGGATCACCAAATATCTACTGACATTAATGGCCATAAATGAAAGATAAACGGGTTTCAGAAAGACACTTCCCTTGAGATTGATGACAGTGTGTTGATGATGACAGATCACTACTCTGATCTTCCATAACACTTCGTCCAAGAGAATTTATAGGAGCCGTAATTCGCTCCACGACTCTGTGGTTTTAAACAACAACAATGGCTGGCCACTCCCTCCTCACTGACGCTACTGGCCTACATTGTCCAGATGACAGTAAGTGATAGAAGGGTCACATTTACTCTATTTTAATTCTGATAATTAAGTTAATTTATATGAGATGTTTTTATGATGTTAAAGTCCAAAGACTAATGTATTTAAGAATAATTCCCACCATAATAGGTGGTGAATTTATAATAGTATGTGGTAATGATATCCCGTTTTCTATAGACGGAAATGCCACTACAAGTTACATTTTCTATGGGTTAACTTGTTTATACAACACAGCAATATTATCTGCCTGTATGATCTTATTAAATGGTGTCGGATTTTCCGACATAATTCCCCAGGGGGCTGCTCACAGGTCGAAGTCCAATATAGAACAGACGAACACCGATACTCCTCCTTCGGATTATTAGATTAATTTGATGTTAGTAGTTAGTAATCACACATTTGTGTGTCTGTTCGTACAGGATGGATATCCCGTACTAGAGTTGCATGGGTTAGAAGTCTAATGCGATTTCATTTCCCTGTAACTCTTGAAAGGCTAAAATTCAAGCCTAATTACATAATATTTAATCCAGAAGACTGAATGTGATCAAGTACTACAGTCAAGTATGATTCAGGGACTGCAGTGAGATCAATGACATTAGATATAACTTGAAGTTTGTTCAGGTAACTGGTCACTGATATATAAACACTGAGGCCCATGGAATACATCTTGATTAAATAATAAATGTATCAAATCAGTCATCAGATTTATTGGGGTTTAATTTAGTTAATTGATTCAGAAGATTGAATAGCTCATCATTAAAGTAAAGTATGGTTCTGAGACTGCAATGGGTTCAGTGACATTGGTCGCAGTGACTTGTAGCTGTTTAGGCTACTGTTCACTGATTTGCCACTGAGGCCTCATGAACTCATCTTCAGCTTTAAATGATGATACTAACATCAACCACTGTTGGTATAGTCAGCTGTAATCTCCTTAGTATAATGCTACTGGAGAAATATAATCAGCTGACAAATTTAGATTTCTATTGGTATTGTTTATCTGCAGCCATAGGTCTCCTCAGGCTTGATACTGGGCCTGAGAGTAATTTACCTCCTGCAGAATTTAAAATTAACATGGTTATGCCCTGATATTTAGTAGGGCTACCAATGAATTGATGGTAGTAGTCTGTCCCCACAAGAAGAGCTATTTGGCATTTGATTTGCTCAAATTTACCTGCAGCTGCTTGATAATAGCTTTACAGGTCAGCATAATCAACTTGAGATTGTTGTGACAAATCTTCACATTTCTTGATCTGTCTTGTTAAGTGGCCTTTAAGACCTGCAAGGGTTCTTTTCATTCTCCCTGCATTATCCATACTGGCTAGTTGGTGAAGCCTTGTGGGGCTTGTACTTGGGCTGTTCATAATGCTGAACAAGCTCTAATGGTAGCCTAGGGTAAATATCTGCACTCGCTAGGCTGTAATCCTACCTCTACTAGAGGTTAGCACTTAAAATTAATACACATTATATATATATACAATCATACACACTAATGATTTGAGTGATAAACCAGTGTCATGGAAGTACCTTTAGGTTAGCTCTTCTATATCACCCTAGGATGGTATAGACACTAATTAATCACTCAAAGGTGTAATGATCATAAGTAAATTATTATATATACACAACTCAACTCGAGTTGATAAAAATTACACCCAAAATAGGGTCTGGACCATTCATTAATGGTGCTAGGTTGTTTAATATAGTACAACTAGACTATGGTAATGGGACTAGGATGAACAATAAATAGTTCAACTAGTCAATGGTAATATCCTACCCTGTTGTGGTTGGCAATTAGTAAATATTATATTGAGATCACTAGTGCAATATATATTAAATAATTCTCTATTTTGGAGAAATAATATACACAATTATTGATAATGGCCTCTTAATTGCCTCTAAAAAACTTCTAATATTATCAAGAAGTATTAAATATTATTAGTGACCTCGCGAAATAAACTCAACAAAATTCGTAGATAATCTCTCGCGAAATTTAACACCACGAAATCCGTGAACAATCTCGCAAAGACACAGCCACTAATTTGGCTGGCTTCAATATTAGCGCTGTCATTTCACAGAATAACACGCCACCAAATTTGTGGGTGACCATATGAAACCGCTGATGAGGCTGAAATGAACTGAGGGGGGCTCCTGAGCTCGCACGAGGCAACGCCGCCGTCTTTGACTGCTGGCTTTGTATAAATCACACTGCACTAGTATATTTAATGAATCCACTGGTTAACTGGTTCATCCGGTACTAAGATGACCATATAATCTGTCATCCAACTCGAAGATGACCAATAATGTGGGTTCATAGGACCAATAATCTGTCATCCGTTTCGAAGATGACCAAATAATGTGGGAACCGACCTGTGAGATTTATATTTATTTAATTTATATGAATTTATATAGAATTTATATATACGTTAATTTGTATACTTCGATAGCAATTTGTATGATGTTAAGTGGACTGTATTTCTGCAATAATCTCACAAATCGATCCTCTACACATTAGGGGGGGGGGGTTATATTGAATTTATATATATGCAGCCAATCAAACTACAGTATTAGACTACATACATTGAAGAGGTTCTTTATCTTATTTGTACAGCAGGCCTTAGTCCACCAGGTATAACTAGGGTGTACACACCAAATTATCCTCTTTGAGGTAGCTTCCATCACCCAGTAACTGGTACCCAAAGCATGCTTCCTCGTCTTGACCTGTCAAAAGGGCGCTAGCTAAGAAGCCAGAATCCTAATATATGACACTTATATCAGAGAAAACACTGTACATGGAACCATAAAGACCTAGGCTTAATTACCTTGTTTGAGTTGATCATTTGTGATCTAATCGGCTCACCCAATATCTACTGACATTAATGGCCATAAATGAAAGATAAACGGGTTTCGGAAAGACACTTCCCTTGAGATTGATGACAGCGTGTTGATGATGGCAGATCACTACTCTGATCTTCCATAACACTTCGTCCAAGAGAATTTATAGGAGCCGTAATTCGCTCCACGACTCTGTGGTCTTAAACAACAACAATGGCTGACCACTCCCTCCTCACTGACGCTACTGGTCTACATTGTCCAGATGACGGTAAGTGATAGAAGGGTCACATTTACTCTATTTTAATTCTGATAATTAAGTTAATTTATATGAGATGTTTTTATGATGGTAAAGTCCAAAGACTAATGTATTTAAGAATAATTCCCACCATAATAGGTGGTGAATTTATAATAGTATGTGGTAATGATATTCCGTTTTCTATAGACGGAAATTCCACTACAAGTTACATTTTCTATGGGTTAACTTGTTTATACAACACAGCAGTATTATCTGCCTGTATGATATTATTAAATGGTGTCGGATTCTCTGACATAGAACCTCTGTCAAACTATCTTGTGTTCATAATGCGTTCATATTTGTTACGTTACACGTTATGACGTCACGGGATGTTCCATTCTCACCGTTGCTCTAGTAAATGTACATACGTACACAGGCAGAGACGCAGAGAAACGGTCAGAAACACAGAGAAACACAGACGCAGAGAAACCCAGACACAGAGAAACAGTCATAGATGCAGAGAAACCGAGACGCAGGGAATCAGAGCTGCAGAAACAACTGTCAGAGACACAGAGACACCGGCAGAGGTTCTCGTGGAAAGAGAGAACTGGCATAGAGAAACCCACAGATGTCTCCGGAAGCAGCTATATGGACGAAAGAAGGCCAACTTAGACAGTTTCTTATGACTCGGTCAAACTGTCACATGACACAAATAAAAGAGAGAAAAATAAGTGGAAAAAGGCTAAACTTTGCTCGACAATGTTTAGTCTCAATCGCCCAGGGACTGCACAGGTTTTTACTTTTTGTTTTTGTGTCTGCTTCGTTACAAAGAGGTCAAAGGTCTGGTTAGCGAGTGGCTCATCAGGTACATTGAAGTCTGCTGCAAAATCCGGCCTTTTAAACTTTGTATTTTCACTGTGAAAGTTTTCAGCATAAGGTTTAGAAAAGCATTCAGAACACGTATATATAGAAACACATACACACACCCATACACACACACGCACACACACGCACGCACGCACGCGCGCGCGCGCGCGCACACACACACACACACACGCACTGGATGTGGCAACAAGAAACTTTATAAGTCAACACGTCAAGGGACCGACAAGAACGAGAGGAGGGGATGAACCAGCCTTGCTTGATCTGACATTTACCCTAAATGAGTCAGATATAAGGGAAGTTAAGTTGGAAGCCCCCTTAGGAATGAGTGATCATAGTGTATTGAGCTTTGAGTACCTGGTCGAGCTAGGAATTATCGCCCCCAAAAAAGAACTGGGAAAGAAAGGGCTGGCGTACCGAAAGGGAAACTATGAGGAGATGAATAAATTCCTATGGGATATACATTGGGACATAGAACTCGGAACCAAGTTCGTACAAGACATGATGGACTATGTAACCCAAAAATGTCAGGAGGCTGTAAGCAGGTTTGTCCCAGCCCAACAGGAAAAAACAGAGAAGGAAAGGAAGAATCCGTGGTTTAATAGGGAATGTATGAAAGCAAAGGAGCTGAACAAAAGGGCATGGAGGAACTTACGTAATAACAGAACACCAGAAAGTAGAGAGAGATACCAGAGAACCAGGAACGAGTATGTTAGTGTGAGAAGAGCAGCTGAGAAAAGGTATGAAAATGATATAGCTAATAAAGCCAAGACCGAACCAAAGCTACTACACAGTCACATCAGGAGGAAGACAACAGTGAAGGAACAGGTGATGAAACTTAGGGTGGGCGAGGACAGGTACACAGAGAATGAAAAAGAGGTGTGTGAAGAACTCAACAAAAGGTTCCAGGAGGTCTTTACAATAGAACAGGGAGAAGTCACGGCGCTAGGAGAGGTGGCAGCAAACCAGGTGACCTTGGAAAGGTTCGAAATTACAAGAGATGAGGTCAAGAAGCACCTATTGGAGCTGGATGTGAGAAAAGCTGTTGGGCCGGATGGAATCTCACCATGGGTATTGAAAGAGTGTGCAGGAGCACTTTGCTTGCCACTCTCCATAGTGTATAGTAGGTCACTGGAAAGGGGAGACCTACCAGAAATATGGAGGACTGCTAATGTAGTACCAATATTTAAAAAGGGTGACAGACAAGAGGCACTGAACTACAGGCTAGTGTCCTTAACTTGTATACCATGCAAGGTGATGGAGAAGATTGTGAGAAAAAACCTAGTAACACATCTGGAGAGAAGAGACTTCGTGACAACCCATCAACATGGGTTCAGGGAGGGTAAATCTTGCCTTACAGGCTTGATAGAATTCTATGATCAGGTGACGAAGATTAAGCAAGAAAGAGAAGGATGGGCGGACTGCATTTTTTTGGATTGTCGGAAATCCTTTGACACAGTACCCCATAAAAGGTTGATGCATAAGCTGGAGAAACAGGCAGGAGTAACTGGTAGGGCGCTCCACTGGATAAGGGAGTACCTAAGCAATAGGAAGCAGAGAGTTATAGTGAGGGGTGAGACCTCAGAATGACGTGAAGTCACCAGTGGAGTCCCACAGGGCTCTGTACTTGGACCTATCCTGTTTCTGATATACGTAAATGATCTCCCAGAGGGTATAGACTCATTCCTCTCAATGTTTGCTGACGACGCCAAAATTATGAGAAGGATTAAGACAGAGGAGGAAAGCTTGAGGCTTCAAGAAGACCTGGACAAGCTGCAGGAATGGTCGAACAAATGGATGTTAGAGTTTAACCCAAGCAAATGTAATGTAATGGAGATAGGGGTAGGAAGCAGGAGACCAGATAAAAGGTATCACTTGGGAGATGAAATACTTCAAGAGTCAGAGAGAGAGAAAGACCTGGGGGTTGATATCACGCCAGACCTGTCCCCTGAAGTTCATATCAAGAGGATAACATCAGCAGCATATGCCAGGTTGGCTAACATAAGAACGGCCTTTAGAAACTTGTGTAAGGAATCTTTCAGAACATTATATACCACATATGTCAGACCAATCCTGGAGTATGCGGCTCCAGCATGGAGTCCATATCTAGTCAAGCATAATACTAAACTGGAAAAGGTTCAAACGTTTGCCACTAGACTAGTACCCGAGCTGAGAGATATGAGCTACGAGGAGAGACTACGGGAATTGAACCTCCCTTCGTTGGAAGACAGAAGAGATAGGGGGAACATGATCACCACATTCAAGATTCTCAAGGGAATCGACAGGGTTGATAAAGACAGGCTATTTAACACAAGGGGCACACGCACTAGGGGACACAGGTGGAAACTGAGTGCCCAAATGAGCCACAGAGCTATTAGAAAGAACTTTTTTAGTGTCAGAGTGGTTGACAAATGGAATGCATTAGGAAGCAATGTGGTGGAGGCTGACTCCATACACAGTTTCAAGTGTAGATATGATAGAGCCCAATAGGCTCAGGAACCTGTACACCTGTTGATTGACGGTTGAGAGGCGGGACCAAAGAGCCAGAGCTCATCCCCCGCAAGCACAACTAGGTGAGTACAACTAGGTGAGTACACACACACACAGTCTGGTCTGGAAGCTGGGCGGGGGTCTGATAGCTGAGCGTACAGCGCGCAGGACTCGTAATTTTGTAACCCGGGCTCGATTCCCGGACCAGGTAGAAACAAATCGGCAAAGTTTTTCACCCTGATACTCCTGTTACCTAGCAGTAAATAGGTACCTGGGAGTTAGTCAGTTGTCACGGGCTGCTTCACTCTGAGTCGTTCAGAGTGAAGACTAGGTCGAGTCTCGTTGGTTCGTCATTTCCTCTCATCCTTGTGGGTTCTCTGACATGCTTGGTTAAAAAAATTTTAGTCACCACCTCCAATAGTTTGGCTCTCCACATATCCTCACCTCCTTGCTGTTCCTTGTTCTCCCAGTCAATCCTTCCATGATTGAAGTCCCTCATGATGAGCAGGTGGGACCCATTTCTACAGGCAGCAGAGGCTGCCCTCTCAATTATAGTGTTAACTGCCATGTTGTAGTTTGTTGTGTGTGTGTGTCTTGCACACACACACACACACACACACACACACACACACACACACACACACACACACACACTCTCAACCTCAAGGGAAATGTCCGGCTCATGTGGGAACTAGTTTTCTGACACCCAAGTGTGAAAAACACTGAGCCCTACAATGAGACAACTCTCCTCCCCTTCTCTCACCCCACCCTCTCCTACCATAGCACCAACAGTACACCCACAGCCTCCCACCAATAGGGCCCTCAACCTCCCATAACCCTCCCACACTTATCCGCCCAACACACTCTCACCATCCCTTCCCTCACTTCCACCTACCCCCATACACACACACACCTCTCTCTCTCCTCTCTCTCTCTCTCTCTCTCTCTCTCTCTCTCTCTCTCTCTCTCTCTCTCTCTCTCTCTCTCTCTCTCTCTCTCTCTTTCCTCTCTCTCATAGGGAAAACATGGCAGGGACACGAACTCGGGGTGACAAACGCAGGAGGACAATCACGGTTGGAGCAAACTCAGAGGATAGGGTGGGACAGGAAGACTGGATGAAGGGAGTATTCCAGCAAATGCGGGATGAATTCAGTGAAGGACTGAGGGTAATAAGGGAGACAGTAGCCAAACTGTAGGATGAACTAAGGGCAGCAAAGGAGGAGATAAGATGCCTAAAGGAGACTCCTCGGCAATACCAGACACAAACCGTACCTCAGGGAGATGGGAATGCTATTGTGGAGGGGACCTCCACAACTCAGCTCTCATTTGCTGAAATGCTTAAAAAGAGCCCTGAAGCTAGGTCTGCAGTTAGGGAAGTTGCCATGGAAGTGGCTTCTTCTCAGGATGCGGCTGAATGTACTAACCAGCTGACAGAGCGAAAAAGAGCAGTAGTAATAGTAGGCATTAAGGGGTAAACAGGGACCGGTCGAGTGGAAAGGAGAGACAAGGACAAAAATGCAGTTAATGAAATCCTTAAAGGGATAAAGATGGAGAGGGCTGACCAAGATATTGAAAAGGTTTTTCAAAATTGGACATACAATAAGGACAGAGACCGTGTGATAAAGGTGGTATTCAAGAGCAAGAGAACAAAAGAGGACTTGCTAGCAAGGAAGAGCTGACTAGAAAATGTACAGAGGTTCAAAAAGGTATTCCTGCAGAGGGATATGACAAGGGGCGAGAGAGAGAGAGAGAGAGGACAGCAGCCGCAAGGAGGAAGCACAAGGAGAAAGAAAGGAATCAGGGAGCCACAACCCCGATCCCTACAATTCCAGAGGGAAGCGTGGAACCCTCCACAAGCGACTCATCAGACACATTGAGCACCTCCGCCATCCTCCATCCAATAGATGCCCTACCTCACCCCCTCCCCAGGATCCCATCTCCCCCACCACCCCCCCAAGCCCTCCCTAATCCTCCATGCCCTCCCTTCTCCCCCCACCCCCAAGTCCTCCATTCTCCCCGCCCCCCCTAAACCCTCCAGTATCCTCCATCCTCCTGGGCCCCTCCCTTCTCCCCCACTCTCCTCAGCCCTCCCTTTTTTCTCATCCCCCTCGGCACTCTCTATCCCCCCCCCCTAAGCCCTCCTCCCTTTCATGCCCCCCAAAGCCCTCCATTTCCCCTCATTCCCCCAAGCCCTCCCTCCTCCCATACCCCCCCAAGCCTCCCTTTTTCCCACACTCTTCAAAGCCTCCCCCTCTCACCCCCCCCCCAAGCCTCCCCTGCTCACCCTACCCCCCCAAGCCTCCCCTGCTCACCCAACCCCCCTAAGCCCTCTTTTCTCCCCTACCCCCACAAACGCTCCCTCCTACACCACTCTCCCCATACCAGATCCTCCTAGCCCCAGCATACCACAGACCCTCCCCCCCCCTCCCAGGTTCCTCCCTGTTTTCCTGCTTCAGGGGAAGCAATAGGATCTGAGAAAGGACAGAAGAGAGTCAGCTTCAGGGTGATGTACTCGAAAATAGATGGAATCACCAGCAAGGCAAGTGAGCTACGGAAAAGAACACAAGAAGTGAACCCAGATGTAATCGGACTCACAGAAACAAAACTCTCAGGTATCATAACGAATGTGGTGTTTCCCCAGAACTACACTGTATTAAAGAAAGAGAGGGAAGGACGGGGAGGAGGTGGAGTGGCCCTACTAATGAGAAAGGAATGGAGCTTCAAGGAGATGATCATCCCGGGCTGCGAGGGATTCAGAGACTACTTAACAGGCACCATGACATTGGGAGGACCAAAAGTAGTAGTAGCAGTGATATATAACCCTCCACCAAATGACAGAAGACTAAGGCAAGAGTATGACAACAACAACATGGCAGTTAACACTATAATTGAGAAGGCAGCCTCTGCTGCCTGTAGAAATAGATCCCATCTGCTTATCATGAGAGACTTCAATCACGGAAAGATAGATTGGAAGAACAAGGACCCGCATGGAGGAGAGGATACATGGAGAGCCAAACTAATGGAGGTGGCGACAAGAAACTTTCTAAGCCAACATGTCAGGGAACCCACTAGGATGAGAGGAAACGATGAACCAGCGAGACTCGACCTGGTCTTCACTCTGAACGACTCGACAAAAGAGAAATCGGCTATGAGGCCCCAGCAGGAATTGAGCGACCACAGTGTACTAGCGTTTGAGTATCTGGTTGAGGAAGGGTTATTGAACTCGAGGAGAGGTACTGAAAACAAAAATTTGGCATTCAGAAAGGGAAACTATGAAGAGTTAAGAAAATTCCTAACAGATATAACATGGGAAACAGAGCTCAGGGGAAAGACGGCCCAGGACATGATGGACTTCATCACGCACAAGTGCAAGGAAGCAGCAAACAAGTTTGTCCCAGTCTAAAAGGAAACTAATAAAATGAAGATGAGAACTCCATGGTTTAATCAGAGATGTAGGCTAGCTAAGCAGCAAAGTAATAGGGCATGGAGAAACTATAGGAATAACAGGACACTTGAGAGCAGAGAAAGATACCAGAGTGCCAGGAATGAATATGTCATGATAAGAGAGGCAGAAAGACAATACGAAAATGACATTGCAAGCAAGGCAAAGACTCAACCTAAATTGCTGCGTAGTCACCTTAGGAGAAAAACAACAGTAAAGGAACAGGTAATGAATATAAGGATTGGGGCAGAAGGATTCACTACAAACGACAAGGAAGTGTGTGAGGAACTAAATAAGAAATTCCAGGAGGTCTTCACCTTAGAGCAAGGAGAGATTCCAGAGATAAGAGAGGGAATAGTTGACCAGGAACCACCAGAAGAGTTTGAGATTACCAGTGGGGAAGTAAAGAAGTGTTTACTAGAGTTGGATGTGAAGAAAGCTATAGGACCAGATGGAATCTCCCCTTGGATACTAAGGGAAGGAGCAGAAGCACTGTGCCTGCCACTCTCGATAGTGCATAACAAATCATTGGAAACAGGGAAACGGCCAGAAATTTGGAAGGCAGCTAATGTAGTTCCAAAATACAAGAAAGGGGATATGCAGGAGGCACTGAACTACAGCCCAGTGTCCCTAACCTGCATACCATGCAAGCTGATGGAGATGATTGTGCGAAAAAAGCTAGTGGAACATCTGGAGCGAAAGAACATTGTAACACAACATCCACATGGGTTCAGGGATGGCAAGTCCTGCCTCACAGGGCTAATTGAATCCTACGACCAGGCAACAAAAATCAGACAAGAAAGAGAGGGGTGGGCAGACTGCATATTTTTGGATTGTCAAAAAGCCTTTGATACAGTACCACACAAGAAACTAGTGAAAAAGCTGGAGATGCAGGCTGGAGTGAAAGGGAAGGTACTCCGTTGGAAACGGGAGTACCTAAGTAACAGAAGACAACGAGTCACTGTGAAGGGTGAGGTCTCGGATTGGCGAGACGTCACAAGTGGAGTCCCGCACGGGTCAGTCCTTGGACCAATACTGTTTCTGATATATGTAAATGATCTCCCAGAGGGTATATAATCGTTTCTCTCAACGTTTGCTAATGATGCAAAAATTATGAGGAGGATTGAAACAGAGGATGATAGTAGGAGGCTACAAGACGACCTAGACAGAATGAATGAATGGTCCAACAAATGGCTGCTCAAGTTTAACCCGAGTAAATGCAAAGTAATGAAACTAGGCGGTGGAAACAGGAGGCCAGACACAAGATACAGAATAGTAGATGAAGTACTTAATGAAAAGGAAAGAGAGAAAGATCTAGGAATTGATATCACACCAAACCTGTCTCCTGAAGCCCACATAAAAAGAATTACGCCTGCGGCATATGCAAGGCTGGCTAACATGAGAACAGCCTTCAGGAACCTGTGTAAGGAATCGATTAGAATCTCGTACACCACATACGTAAGACCAATCCTGGAGTATGCGGCCCCAGCAAGGAGCCTGTACCTTGTCAAGCACAAGACGAAGCTAGGAAAAGTTCAGAGGTATGATTCTAGACTGGTCCCAGAACTAAGAGGCATGAGTTACGAGGAAAGGCTGCGGGAAATGCACCTTACAACACTGGAAGACAGAAGAGTAAGGGAAGACATGATCACTTCCTACAAAATCCTCAGGGGAATTGACAGGGTAGACAAGGATAAACTATTCAACACTGGCGATAAGCGAACAAGGGGACACAGGTGGAAACTGAGTACCCAAATGAGCCATAGGGACGTTAGAAAGAACTTTTTCAGTGTCAGAGTAGCTAAAAGGTGGAATGCATTAGGCAGAGATATGGTGGAGGCTGACTTCATACACAGTTTTAAATCTAGATATGATAGAGCCCATTAGGCTCAGGAAACTGTACACCAGTTGAGTGACAGTTGAGAGGCGCCTCTCAACTTTCAATCAACTTTTAACTAAGTACTTTTTTTCCAACACCTCACACACACCCCAGGAAGCAGCTCGTAACAACTGACTAACTCCCAGGTACCTATTTACTCCTTGGTAACAGGGGCATTTAGGGTGAAAGAAACTTTGTCCATTTGTTTCTGCCTAGTGCGTGAATCGAACCCGCGCCACAGAATTACGAGTCCTGCGCGCTATCCACCAGGCTACCAGGCCCCCAGCTACCAGTGTGTGTGCGTGTGTGTGTGCGTGTGTGTGTGTGTGTGTGTGTGTGTGTGTGTGTGTGTGTGTGTGTGTGTGTGTGTGTAATTGTGCATATAATGTGATATCGCATTATCAGTAAGTCTCGCCTTCAGGCCTCATCTGTATTTGTGTATTAATCATAACGTTGAATACATTGAATACAATCTCTGAACCATATCACAAAATGAATAACCGTAGGATTGACATTGTGCAAGGATGTGCAACATCCCAGAAACTTTATTGCTCAATATCCCTGAATGTTTGTTGAATAATAATTCAGAATATTTACTGCTCAATATTCGGTAATAATTGCTGCACAATAGTTTAGAATATTTAATGCACAATACCCCAGAATGCTTGCTGCACAATATCCCAGAATGCTTGCTGCACAATACCCCAGCATGCTTGCTGCACAATACCCCAGCATGCTTGCTGCACAATACCCCAGAATGCTTGCTGCACAATACCCCAGAATGCTTGCTGCACAATACCCCAGAATGCTTGCTGCACAATACCCCAGACTGACTGTTCATAATACCACAAAGTGTTCACTAGACCCCATAATGTTGTGACCTTGATCACATAGAACACAAAGCACCAAGTTCACTGTATTTACATTAATATTAATTTAGATATCTATTGAATATTCTCACTCGCCCATATTTGCATAATTGAAGAATTTGCAACCCATCCTCCGAATTGACAGTGCGATTTTATACTAAGTGTAATAAGTACACTTTCTTACTGTCATAAACAGTGCATAATTGCACTTATTGGGCAGTTACATTTACCCAACTCCGTCCCCCGATATAATTCTCCTCGTTTTCTGTTAAGACACTCAGAACTTTAGGATGAAGTTCTCAATTTCAATTAGCAATACACAAGTTTTAAATATCAGGAATTTATATTTCAAGTTTATTTTATAATTAAAAAGCAATGAAATTATTATCATCAAAAACTAAGACGGTTAGTTGAGGTTGTGGTTTTCTATTCAGTTTTTCAGGTAAACTCAAATATTCACAATATATTAGACAGTACGATTTAATACTAAGTGAAAATAGGTACTATTCCTAACTGCTAATGAATAGTACATAATTGCACTTATTTGCCTCCTTATATTTACCACCCCATTTTTGGAGGACGGGCTGAGAATTTCACAGGTCACGCAAAATATTTCTTGGTCAACTCAATTTTTTGTAATCATCAATTTAATAGCTTGGTAAAGTATTTAGAATATGTGTCGTTTGCAGATATTGAATAGTTGGGACGAGACAGATGTTTACAAGGTGCCTATGTTGATCTTGGCGTGCTAAGACGACTGAGAAAGTGCAAATACGACTAGGAACATGATGAATATGACGATGAGGAAGATGTCAAGTGCCACGATGAGGAAGATGTCAAGTGCCACGATGAGGAAGAGGATGAATATCGTGATAAGGAAGATGACGAACAAGAAAACGAAGCAGTTGAATATGAAGTGATGAGAATTATGTGAACACGGCGATGAGGACGTTTTAAAACCGACGATGAGGCAGAGGACTACAACCACAGAGTAAGAATAATGTTTCTCACAGCCTTGACGAGCAGTTACGCCTGTCAGGTGAGGACAATGGGAGAGACGCAGGAAGAAGAGATAGTCCCTACCATCCTCTCTCTCTCTCTCTCCTCCTACGTCTTCCCTTCTCTCACCCTTATCTCTTCACATGCTCTCATATCTCTTATGTAATCCTGCCTCTTGCTCTTTTTCTATTTTGTTTCCCTCTCCATTCGCTCTTTTCTCTCTATTCCTTTGTACCCTTATATTATTCTATCCTTTCATCATTCTCTCTCTCTCTCTCTCTCTCTCTCTCTCTCTCTCTCTCTCTCTCTCTCTCTCTCTCTCTCTCTCTCTCTCTCTCTCTCTCTCTCTCTCTCTCTCTCTCTCATTCCCTTCCTCCCCACTCATTGTGCCTCCCTCCTCTCCCATAACCCAATATTCACTCTCCCATGAATACCATTCTCATTCCTTCTCTTATATAGTCATGCTGGCTTAGCGCTTTATCCTCATAATTACCTTTCCCCTTCCATTCCCCCTCCGTCCCACACAGATGTCCCCTCCCTCTGACTCCCACATCCCCCCCCTCACTCTTCTCTGTGGTCGAAACCCCTTCCCACCTCTTCTCTACCTCTCCCTATAGTCATTACCCATCCCTCCCATTCCCCCCCACCCCCATACTAACCCCACCATTCCCCCCCACCCCCATACTAATCCCTCCCATTCCCCCCACCCCCATACTAATCCCTCCCATTCCCACACCCCCATACTAATCCCTCCCATTCCCCCCACCCCCATACTAATCCCTCCCATTCCCACACCCCCATACTAATCCCTCCCATTCCCACACCCCCATACTAATCCCTCCCATTCCCCCACCCCCATACTAATCCCTCCCATTCCCCCACCCCCATACTAATCCCTCCCATTCTCCCACCCGCATACTAATCCCTCCCATTCCCCCCACCCCCATCCTAATCCCTCCCATTCCCCCACCCCCATACTAATCCCTCCCATTCCCCCACCCCCATCCTAATCCCTCCCATTCCCCCACCCCCATACTAATCCCTCCCATTCCCACACCCCCATACTAATCCCTCCCATTCTTCCTATACTAATCCCTCCCATTCCCCCACCCCCATACTAATCCCTCCTATTCCCCCACCCCCAAACTAATCCCTCCCATTCCCCCCATACTAATCCCTCCCATTCCCCCCACCCCCATACTAATCCCTCCCATTCCCACACCCCCATACTAATCCCTCCCATTCCCCCCACCCCCATACTAATCCCTCCCATTCCCACACCCCCATACAAATCCCTCCCATTCCCACACCCCCAAACTAATCCCTCCCATTCCCCCACCCCCATACTAATTCTTCCCATTCCCCCACCCCCATACTAATCCCTCCCATTCCCCCCACCCCCATACTAATCCCTCCCATTCCCCCCACCCCCATACTAATCCCTCCCATTCCCCCACCCCCATACTAATCCCTCCCATTCCCCCACCCCCATACTAATCCCTCCCATTCCCACACCTCCATACTAATCCCTACCATTCTTCCCATACTAATCCCTCCCATTCCCCCACCCCCATACTAATCCCTCCCATTCCCCCCATACTAATCCCTCCCATTCCCCCCATACTAATCCCTCTCATTCCCCCATACTAATCCCTCCCATTCCCCCATACTAATCCCTCCCATTCCCCCCATACTAATCCCTCCCATTCCCCCACCCCCAAACTAATTCCTCCCATTCCCCCACCCCCATACTAATCCCTCCCATTCCCCCACCCCCATACTAATCCCTCCCATTCCCCCCATACTAATCCCTCCCATTCCCCCCATACTAATCCCTCCCATTCCCCCCATACTAATCCCTCCCATTCCACCCATACTAATCTCTCCCATTACCCCACCCCCATACTAATCCCTCCCATTCCCCCACCCCCATACTAATCCCTCCCATTCCCCCACCCCCATACTAATCCCTCCCATTCCCCCACCCCCATACTAATCCCTCCCATTCCCCCCATACTAATCCCTCCCATTCTCCCACCCCCATACTAATCCCTCCCATTCCACCACCCCCATACTAATCCCTCCCATTCCCCCACCCCCATACTAATCCCTCCCATTCCCCCACCCCCATACTAATCCCTCCCATTCCCACACCCCCATACTAATCCCTCCCATTCTTCCCATACTAATCCCTCCCATTCCCCCACCCCCATACTAATCCCTCCCATTCCCCCCATACTATTCCCTCCCATTCCCCCCATACTAATCCCTCCCATTCCCCCATACTAATCCCTCCCATTCCCACATACTAATCCCTCCCATTCCCCCCATACTAATCCCTCCCATTCCCCCACCCCTATACTAATCCCTTCCATTCCCCCACCCCCATACTAATCCCTCCCATTCCCCCACCCCCATACTAATCCCTCCCATTCCCCCCATACTAATCCCTCCCATTCCCCCATACTAATCCCTCCCATTCCCCCATACTAATCCCTCCCATTCCCCCCATACTAATCCCTCCCATTCCCCCACCCCCATACTAATCCCTTCCATTCCCCCACCCCCATACTAATCCCTCCCATTCCCACACCCCCATACTAATCCCTCCCATTCTTCCCATACTAATCCCTCCCATTCCCCCACCCCCATACTAATCCCTCCCATTCCCCCCATACTATTCCCTCCCATTCCCCCCATACTAATCCCTCCCATTCCCCCATACTAATCCCTCCCATTCCCCCATACTAATCCCTCCCATTCCCCCCATACTAATCCCTCCCATTCCCCCACCCCCATACTAATCCCTTCCATTCCCCCACCCCCATACTAATCCCTCCCATTCCCCCACCCCCATACTAATCCCTCCCATTCCCCCCATACTAATCCCTCCCATTCCCCCCATACTAATCCCTCCCCTTCCCCCCATACTAATCCCTCCCATTACCCCACCCCCATACTAATCCCTCCCATTCCCCCCATACTTATCCCTCCCATTCTCCCACCCCCATACTAATCCCTCCCATTCCCCCCACCCCCATACTAATCCCTCCCATTCCCCCCACCCCCATACTAATCCCTCCCATTCCCCCCCCACCCCCATACCAATACCTCCCATTCCCCCCACCCCCATACTAATCCCTCCCATTCCCCCCACCCCCATACTATTCCCTCCCATTCCCCCACCCCCATACTAATCCCTCCCATTCCCCCCACCCCCATACTAATCCCTCCCATTCCCCCCACCCCCATACTAATCCCTCCCATTCCCCCCACCCCCATACTAATCCCTACCATTCCCCCCACCCCCCCCATACTAATCCCTCCCATCCCCACTACACTAATCCTTCACACGTAACCACACACAAACAGTTTTCTTCTCCCTTGAAATATGTAAAATTAAATAATTGAAGGTGAGCAAGCGGAGGATTACCGCGTGGCGGCCATCAGGGTCCCGCGGGGCTAATGGTGGGTGCTCAACCCTCGCTACGGTCACGCACTTCACGTATTCACAGCCCAGCTCCTTCCGACGCGTGTGTGTGCGCGCGTGCATTGTGTGTGTGTGTGTGTGTGTGTGTGTGTGTGTGTGTGTGTGTGTGTGTGTGTGTGTGTGTGTGTGTGTGAGTGTGTGTCTGTGTGAGTGTGTGTGTGTGTGGTCGTGCATTGTGTGTGTGTGTACTCACCTAGTTGTGTTTGCGGGGGTTGAGCTCTGGCTCTTTGGTCCCGCCTCTCAACCGTCAATAAACAGGTGTACAGATTCCTGAGCCAACTGGGCTCTATCATATCTACAGTTGAAACTGTGTATGGAGTCAGCCTCCACCACATCTCTTCCTAATGCATTCCATTTGTCCACCACTCTGACACTAAAAAAGTTCTTTCTAATATCTCTGTGGCTCATTTGGGCACTCAGTTTCCACCTGTGTCCCCTTGTGCATGTTCCCCTTGTGTTAAATAGACTGTCTTTATCTACCCTATCAATTCCCTTCAGAATCTTGAATGTGTTGATCATGTCCCCCCTAACTCTTCTGTCTTCCAGCGAAGTGAGGTTTAATTCCCGTAGTCTCTCCTCGTAGTTCATACCTCTCAGCTCGGGTACTAGTCTGGTGGCAAACCTTTGAACCTTTTCCAGTTTAGTCTTATCCTTCTTATTTACTTCTTATTTAGTCAAGTACCTTGACAGTACTTAAGTATCAGTGTCACAGACACTGCACTGCATCTTAATCATACCATTACCTACCTCACTTGTGGTAACATTACATACATATTTAAGTGTATTATCTAGAATTATCTCTAATCAACTGATTTTCAGAGCTGCTCATTACATAATATTCTTTAAAAAGTGTTATCACAGTAAGAGCATTTCATTACAATCTGACATAATCAACTGTATCAAACCCTATTACAGGTAAAACCAGTAGGCATTCTACTGTATTTGATCAAACAACTATTAGGGTAACAGATCTTGTAATAACTTTGGAAAAATAGTGCCATTTACTATTTTTTTTAAATTATTACAGGATTTACCAACTTGGCGCATTCGTGCATTCGGGTCACAAATCAAATTATTTCAGTACTTTTGATAATTGAACACCTGCTACAATCAGATTCCAGGGAGCAAATGAAGGACGATCTTTGGAATCATTACCTAAGTAGACAGGACAGCTCATTTATCAAAAGACATTAACATTAAACATATTTATCAAAAAAGAGAAAATATCTCAGAATCTCCGAAACTCGGAAAAGGTCAAAATGGCTGACAGTATTCCACCAGCAGCTGAAACAGGAAATAGGAGGACACTTAATGGTCTACAAAATCACCTAACTCAACTGATTGACAAATGTCAAAAGTTGGCTAGACAACCATCTCCTGATTTAATAATTCTGAATACCAGAGTAAAAGCAACTGTTGCTAAGTATGAACAAATCAAACGCCATGCAGAGATTTATCTAACAGAAATGGCTAATGCAGATTTAACCCGAAGGGAACTTCAGGAAATCGTCTCTGAAATGACAATGTATGAAGATAAAGTCCAAGATCAACTTGATCCTTTAATCAAACAAATATCTCAAGCAGGAACCCAGTCCAATGTGAGCTCATCCACTCAGCAGAGCAATGCAACTATCACACATATATCAGCAGAGCTCCCAAAGGTACATTTACCATATTTTGAGGGCAAGGATGAAGACGATTGGGATACCTTCTGGAGAGCCTTTGATTCTATAATAAACTCCAAGACTTCTCTCAAAAAGGCGACAAAGTTTCAATATTTGCAAGGCCAGTTACAGGGAGAGGCAAGGCAGGTCATTGCTAATTTGTCATTAACAGATGATGATTACGACCATGCCTTACAGTTGTTACAAGATAACTACAGTGATAAGGAGACTGCAATTGCCCGTCTCTCATACAAATTATTGGATTTACCCTCTCCAAATAAAAGTTATGAGTCACTACAATCATTTCGATTGTTTATAGAATCAATCATCAAAGCCCTCAGTACAAAAGTACCTGTAGGAAATGCAGAGTGGCTTACAAAGATAATCATTCAAAGGAAACTTCCTAATGAGGTCATAGACAGCCTATGCACTCATTATAACACCAACATCTTATCACAAAGCCAAATCTTTGATGGACTTCGAGCTTACGTACAAAGATTACGAAGTCGAGGAAAACTTAGAACACAAGAAAAAATCACTAAAAGTGAATCCTCTGACTAAAACAAAAATGTCCAAACTGGCAGTCAAAATTCAAGGCAACAAAACTCCTCTTCTGCAAAGTAGAAAAAGAGTAATGTTGGCACTTATGCTATATCCCCCACAGTTAACAGAACTGTAGGAAATCAAGCTCCCAAGACAGATAAGACAAAAGGAGCTGCAAGTGCATCAAAATGTTTATTCTATCAAGAAGCACATAACATTTATCAATGCACAGTTTATGAAGGCCGTGCCAGTCGAATCAATCAACTGAAATCTCTGAACAGGTGCATCCGTTGTCTACGGAAGCACGATACAAGTGAGTGTAACACTCAATTGCAGAACTGCCAATATTGTCATAAAAAGTGTACATCACACAGCACTCTGTGGTGATATCAACACTCAGTCTAGATCAGACACATCCAAAAATCAACCTGCATCTCAGGCAAAGCCAAAAGATGATAATACCACAACAGCCGTGCAATTCTGTACAGTAATGAGTAATATCAACGACTTAGATACAGAAATTGTTACAACAGCCATATTGCCTACTGCACAGCTAGAACTATGCAATCAAGGAATTTGTATTCAAACTAGAGGCTTTTTTGATCAAGGGTCACAGAAAACCTTTATCAGTAAAAAGATGGCAGAAGATTTACAACTTAAATCTTCAAAGCAAGTATCTACATCCATATCAGGGTTTTTTACCAATTCAGGTCGTAGAACCTTTCCAGTAGTAAAACTCAATGTCTGTCTAGGTACATCCCAAAGGACAGTAGAAGCCATAGTAGTTGATAAAATTCCTACTGAAATGGAAGTGACTGGTCTGGCAGCCACAATTAAATTCCTAAAAGAAAAAGGAATCCAATTAGCAGATCCTCTGCTCGATTCTGACTACATAGGAAATATCGGAATCCTGATTGGAGCTGACTACTATCATCGATTCATTCTGGGATCAGAAGAATCTATGGGTATGAATATACTCAAATCAGAAGGAGGCATATTGATGACAGGACCTATACTAGATCTTGAACCTTCAACTCCTGAAAAATCACATCATACAGAAACTGTAATAGTGGCGTGACTAGACAAAGAACAGTCACCACTTAAAATCCCCAACATGATTGATGATGGATTGGAATCTGTACATCAATTGTGGGAACTTGATGCCAAAGGAATAATTCCTGAACAACCAAGTCCTGATGATGTCTGTGCATACAATCAGTACTTAAAAACTGTACAGTACCATGATGGACAATACTGGGTAAGGCTACCTTGGAAAATCAACCATAAAACCTTACCTACCAATTATCACATGGCTTACAGTCAATTTAAATCTCAATTAGCAAAGCTATGAAAAAGGCCTGAGCATTTAAAACTCTATCATGAAATTATTGCTCAACAATTAAAGAATAAATTCATCGAAGTCATAAAACACGACAATAAGCAAGAAGGCCATTTTTTACCTCACATGGCTGTAATGAGAGAATCAAAAACGACTCCTTTACGGATAGTTTTTAATTGTAGCTCTAAATCTAGACCCCAAGGAACCTGTCTAAATGATTGTTTGCAAACAGGTCCAAGTCTAACTCAGAAATTGTATGAGATACTGCTGAAGTTTAGACTTAACAAATATGCGTATTCAGCAGATATAAGTAAGGCCTTTCTAAGAGTCGGCTTGCAGGAAGAAGATAGAGACTTCACTAAGTTTCTATGGGTAGAGAACCCAGAAGATATCAATAGTCCTATAGTGACTTTCAGATTCTCATCAGTTTTTTTCAGCGCGACAAGTAGTCCATTTCTATTGCAAGCAACTCTAAATACTCATCTGAAGAAATTATTAAGTCCCTATAAGGCTGAAATCAGTCAGAATCTATATGTAGATAATTTTCAAGGGACAGTTAACAGTACTACTGAACTGTTACAATTATATCAAGAAGCCAACAAAGAGCTACAAGGTGCCAACATGCCACTACAATCTTGGGCCTCTAATAATGCAACATTGAATAATCAAATAGCAAGAGATTACCATGAATATCACGTACCAGAATCACAAAAGGTGTTAGGTATGGAGTGGGATTTAATCTCGGACACGATATCGATCAGAGCTATACCAGTAAATTATTGCATTGCTACAAAAAGGGATTTGCTTTCACAAGTTAGCAAAGTATTCGACCCACTTGGTCTACTAAATCCTTTAACTATCAAGTGGTGTTTATTGGTGCAAGAAGCTTGGAAGGCTAAAGTTGGTTGGGATTATCCACTACCAATCCAGTTACAAAAAGCTTGGATGGAAGTGGCTCAAGAACAAACTTTAGTTGAAAAGATAATCTTTCCGAGACACATAGTCGAGGAAAATGATGAAGTATCACTACATGTATTTGTAGACTCGTCAGCCAAAGCTTTTGGAACTTGTGCTTACTTAGTGACTTCTAATCAATCATATCTTATCACCTCTAAGGCCAGAGTTGCTCCATTAAAAAAGAGGACTTTGCCTCAGATGGAACTAACAGCATTGCTAACTGGCACCCGCTTAGCAGTGCATATCAAACAAGTCTTGTCTACCATGAACATCAAAGATGTCATTATATGGTCTGACAATGAAGCTGTCTTACAATGGGTACAAAACGACAACTGTCCAACTCCATATGTAAAAAATCGCGTCTCGGAAATTAAAGAAATTTCTGCAGGCTTTCAATTGTTGCATGTACCAACAAAAGATAATCCAGCTGATCTCTTATCAAGAGGTATGACGTTTAAGCAGTTTGCAAAGGCAGATATTTGGTTTCAGGGCCTCGATGGTTAGTGAATGGTAGTTGGCCTGAACAAAAGCCACACGTCATTACGACACAAACCATAACTACCACCAGGCAGCAAGCTCAAATATCAGTCTTGGATTGTACTCGTTACTCCTCGCTCATCAAATTAATCAATGTAACACAGAACGTGTTTCATTATCTCAGGAAAAAAGGTATAAAATACACTTTTCCAGATGCACTTATCTATTGGGTAAGACAAGCCCAGAGAGAAACTTATGGGAATAACTATGAAAATCTTCTGCATAAGTTAAAACACTATCTCGGTCTGTGGATAGACCAAGAAAATCACAACATTCTGCATTGTGGAGGGAGACTTAAACACGCAGATATCAATCTAGATACCGTGCATCCATGGCTTTTACCAAAAAATCATTGGATCACAAGGTTGATTGTGTTGTATACACATCAACAAATCAACAAACATGGCGGAGTGTTAGACACACACAAATCAGACAGCAGTACTGAATTCCTCAGGGAAGACAGTCAGTCAAATCAATCTTGAAGAATTGCATGATATGCTGAAGGTACGATGCAAGAACTTGCTCTTATCCAGGGCCACCACCCCTACCAAAGGAACGAGTGGTCCATCTACACCCTTTCGAAACGACAGGAGTAGATTATACAGGAGCGATATATCTAACAGGGACTGCAGATAAGCACCCTATCAAGGCATACATCTGTCTGTTCACCTGTGCTACCACCAGGGCAGTACATTTAGAGGTAACACCCGATATGATTGCTCAATCATTTATTTAAGCTTTCCGCAGATTCGGAGTACGCCGATCATGCCCCAAGCTGATGATTTCAGACAACGGAGCGAACTTGGTAGCTGGAGAAGCATGTCTATGGGAAATCTGTTCCCATCCTGCAGTTACTTCCACACTGGAACAGCGTCATTGCAGATGGAAATTTATCCCTCCGAGAGCCCCATGGCATGGAGGATTTTATGAACGGTTAATAGGAAGTGTAAAAAGATCCTTGAGAAAATCTCTACACCGTCAGAAAATCAATCTTCAAGAAATCCAGACAGTAATCACGGAAATCGAATCAAGGGTGAATAACCGGCCGTTGACTTACTTGTCTGAGGATCCTACTCAACATGAGCCATTAAGTCCTGCCCACCTAATGTATGGAAGACTTCTGACTCCAGTACCATCTCTAGTGGATGATGAGATCAGAGATCCCTCATATGTGGGTCAGAGCGAGTTGGTTCAGGGGTATAAGCATCTGTCCAGCATAATCCAAAAATGGAATGATGTTTGGACAAAAGAATATCTTACATCTCTACGAGAACATCACTGTGGGGCCAATGTCCCACATAATATATCTAATCTCCAACCTGGCGATATTGTCTTGGTAGACAGTGATGGCCCTAGGGCTGACTGGCCATTAGGTAAAGTTGTCTCAGTCCATCCAGATAGCCAGGGGATTTTGAGAATAGTCAAAATCCAGTCTAAAGGAACAACTTCCCTGAAGACATTGGACAAACTCATCCACATGGAATCAGTGAGCCAGCTGCAGTTAGATCCTGAGAGACCTCAAGACACTCTAATTCCACCTGACCCACAGACTCCTAACAGACACAATCGTCCATAACGGACAGCAGCACAAAAGTGCAAGCAAAATTTGCACTTGTATTATCAATCCAATGGAGAGTAAATAAATACATATGGTTCCTATTGTCCTTAGTATTGGACTCTGTGCCAGTTCTCTCCCTCTGGAAGATGTGGGAAATTTTTACCCACCATATCTAATAATCATCTAAGAAATGTATAATTTCTATATCATTTCTATATCATATCAAAATCATATCTAAATCGTATCAAAATCATATTAGAATCATTATAGATTCATTACACAGCTTGATCCTAGATGACAATGTCACTATGATCACGTACGCTACAGGGCCCTATTGATGCCTACGTGACTTTGTGCATGATCTCTCAAGGATCCAGAAGCTTCTAGAAGGATTTGTTAATTAAAAAACTATTGGAACATTGATTCAATATCCGGTAGGGATAAAATCAAATCCTTAATAAGAATCGGTGGTACTATCAAGTACTACTTATAATCTTTATATCCTATATCTAATTATATTATAATCACATCTTATCTCAATCATAAGTCTAGACTGTAAAAATAATCAATCAATATTCATAAAAGGCTACCGTGCTCCAGGAGCATGGGGGGGGGGGGTAGGCTGGGAGAAGGGCCCAGGACACACCCCGCGGCACTACCCGTTTGTTGACAAAACAGTGAACAGTGACGGATCCTTAGCGAACATTATTTGGCTAAGGACACCATATCTAGTTATCTTTATCACCAGTGAATACTCTCTAGAACTGGGGGAGTACCTGGACAATATTTACAAGGAAAATCCCTAGAACATTTATATCTATAAGTGTAGAGCGGAGCACACAGTGACTTGGCTCCACCTTCACCATCTACTATCATTCTTCTGCAACGCAGTTAAAGTAAAAATCCAAGTAGCAAAGCTACTAGTACATCATACAGCAACGCTGTGAAATAAAATATCGTGCCTAAACTCGCGACAAAAGAGTTAATCAGTCTGGCACACTTGTCAGACAAGGCACCCGGCAAACAGAGAAGTATATTGAGGTTATTTTGGTATATAATTGGCCAATTGTAAGCTTGTGTGACTTTAATATTCTATAAATCTGTCTGTCGGTTATAAAGCGAGGCTACGCCTCATATCTCAGTAAGTTTATTAAAATTGTAGTGTAGCTGTGAATCTTTATCCAAGCACTAGACCTCAAGAGTGTCTATTGTGTCAGAAAAAGATTCAACTGCAATAAGTAAATAAAACCTCATAAGTGTCCATGGTGTTGGAAGAGCTTCAGTCAAGCTGACTGTACCTTATTCATATAAATTGAATATAAATACATTGCATATATACTTGAATATATAAATTAAGTTAACAATTGCTTGCTTAGTTATTTTTTAAGTTATCATATAAGTTCATTTAATTTAATAATTTCTAGTACTTAGTTAACAGTACTTAGACTACATTTAAAGTCATTTATTATGCTTTTACAATTTAATTTGTTGTTTGTAGTATAAGAATATATTGGCTGTTAATAGTTATGGTGCTAGGCTAGACTATGTATGTTTGAATCTCTGATTTAAACAGAGCCAGTGTTCAGTCATATAACTGAATTTATTAAATCTTGTCCTTGAATAAAATACAAGCTGATGTGAGATCCCTGTCTACAGGTGGACTGGAACTTCTATCAACTAATTCATTCACCCCACCAGTCCCTTAAAGCCCACAATCTGTCATTAGGAAAAGAGGAGCTAGGATTTACAACCCTAGCTAGAGATTTTAGTTGAATTAATTTGCAGACAGTAATTTTTTAATTTAGTTCATTACAAGTCCCTGGTAGTCTCCTCTAATATCAATCGCAGCAGGTTTTTCCCACAACATCATCGTTATACCTGGTGTCATCCACAACCATATCATCGTTATACCTGGTGTCATCCACAACCACATCATCGTTATACCTGGTGTCATCCACAACCACATCATCGTTATACCTGGTGTTATCCACAACCACATCATCGTCATACCTGATGTCATCCACAACCACATAATCGTTATACCTGGTGTCATCCACAACCACATAATCGTTATACCTGGTGTCATCCACAACCACATCATCGTCATACCTGGTGTCATCCACAACCACATCATCGTTATACTTGGTGTCATCCACAACCGCGTCATCATTATAACTGGTGTCTTCCACAGCCACATTATCATTATACCTGGTGTCTTCCACAGCCACATCATCGTTATACCTGGTGTCATCCACAGCCACATCATCGTCATACCTGGTGTCATCCACAGCCACATCATCGTCATACCTGATGTCATCCACAACCTCATCATCATTATACCTGGTGTCATCCACATCATCATCATCGTCATACCTGGTGTCATCCACACCCGCGTCAACGCTACTATATACCATCGCCGCCTCATTACAATTACTCTTCACTCGTTTCAGCTTTTTCGTTATAATTACTTTCCATATTGCATCAAGGTGAGCTCATCCACGCCGCCCTGAAGAAATACAATTGTCATAGCGAGAGTAATTAATGAAGGAATGTGAGAGAGATATTGCCGGGTCGTTAAGACAATTGGTGACCTGGGGCCAACGACCAGCTGGGAAATGTGATTAAGAGTGACTGAAGCCAACTTGTCCTCAGGGCCTTGGGGGATGGGGGATGAGGGAAGGGGAGAGGAGAGGTGAGAGCAAATGGGGAGAGATGGGGAGGGAGAGGAAGTGGAGGGGAGGAGGGACAGAGGGTCTATTTGTTGGATGATTGGGGATGGGGGGGAAAGGGGGGGGGTAGTTTCAGAATGTGTGTGTACTCACCTAGTTATTCTTACCTAGTTGTGCTTGCAGGGGATGAGCTCTGTCTCTTTGGTCCCATCTCTCAAACTGTCAATCAACTGGTGTACAGGTTCCTGAGCCAACTGGGCTCTATCATATCTATACTTGAAGCTGTGAATGGAGTCTGCCTTCACCACATCACTTCCTAATGCATTCCATTTGTCACTCACTCTGACATTAAAAAAGTTCTTTCAAATATCTCTGTGGCTCATTTAGGCATTCAGTTTCCACCTGTGTCTCCTAGTGTGTGTGCTCCTTATGTTTAATAGCCTGTCTTTATCTACCCTATCAATTACTTTGAGAATCTTGAATGTGGTGATCATGTCCCCCTAACTTTTCTGTCTTCCAGTGACGTGAGATTTAATTCCCGGAGTCTCTCTTTATAGCTCATATCTCTCAGCTCGGGTTCTAGTCTTGTGGCAAACCTTTGAATCTTTTCGAGTTTATTCTTGTCCTTCACTAGATATGGACTCCATGCTGGAGCTACATACTCCAGGATTGGTCTGACATATGTGGTATACTAAGTTTTGAATGATTCAGTACTCAAGTTTCTAAATGCCGTTTTTATGTTGTCCTACCTGGCATATGCCGCTGATGTTATCCTCTGGATATGGGCTGCAGAGGACAAGTCTGGCGTAATATCAACCCCCAAGTCTTTTTCTCTCTCTGATTCTTGAAGAATTTCATCTCCCAAATGATACCTTGTATCTGGCCTCCTGCTTCCTACACCTATCTTAATTACATTATATTTGCTTAGGTTAAACTCTAAAAACCATTTGTATGACCTTTCCTTCAGTTTCTCTAGGTCTTCTTGAAGCCTAAAGCAGTCCTCCTCCTTCTCATAGTTTTGGCATCGTCAGCAAACATTGAGAGAAATGAGTCTATACTCTCCGGTAGATCATTTACGAATATCAGACACAGGATATCACCGAATACAGAGCCCTGTGGGACTCCACTTATGACTTCACGCCAGTCTGAGGTCTCACCACTCACTGTACTCACTGCTTTCTATTGCTTAGGTTCTCCCTTATCCACTGGAGCATCTTAATAGTTACTCCTGCCTGTCTTCAGCTTATGTACCAGCCTCTTATGGGGTACTGTGTCAAAGGCTTTCCGACAAATCCAAGAAAATGCAGTCCGCCTAGCTTTCTCTTTCTTGCTTAATCTTTGTCATCTGGTCGTAGAATTCTATTAAGCCTAAGAGACAAGATTTACCCTCTCTGAACCCTTGTTGGTGATTTGTCACGAAGTCCCTTCTCTCCAGACGTGTTACTAGATTTTTTCTCACGATCTTCTCCTTTACCTTGCATGGTATACAAGTCAAGGGCTCTGGCCTGTAGTTGAGTGCCTCTTGCCTGTCGCCCTTTTTGTATACTAGGACCACATTCGCCGTCTTCCATATTTCTGGTAGGTCTCCCATCTCCAGTGACCTTCTATACACTATGGAGAGTGGTAAGCAAAGTGCCTCTGCACACTCTTCAGTACCCTTGGTGAGATCCAGTCTGGACCAATAGCCTTTCTCACATCCAGATCCAACAGGTGTCTCTTGGCCTCATCTCTCATAATTTCAAACCCCTTTCATTGGCCGCCTGGTTTACTTCCCCCTCTCCAAGCGCAGTGACCTCACCTTTTTCTATTGTGAAGACCTCCTGGAACCTCTTGTTGAGTTCTTCACACACCTCTTTGTCATTTTCTGTATACCTGTCCTCGCCTGTTCTAAGTTTCATCACCTGTTCTTTCAATGATATTTTCCTTTTGATGTGTCTATGGAGTAGCTTTGGTTTGGTCTTGGCTTTGTTTGCTATATCATTTTCATAATTTTTCTCTGTGTGTGTGTGTTTGTATTTATTTATTATTTGTATTTACTATTTGTGTCTGCAGAATCCAGCTATAAGCTCTTGGACCCTATCTATCTAACCAATGTGGTGGTGAGACGCGTGCCAGTTGCCGACATTGGGGTTGCTAACAGGAAATCCCCTGCATGTGGTGTTGCTACTGCTGTGAGGCGAGCAATGTCGTGTTGTGTTGTTGCAGCACCCAGGCACTCTACTATATATATATATATATATATATATATATATATATATATATATATATATATATATATATATATATATATATATATATATATATATATATATTTAGAGTGTGGGTGTGAGTGTGTGTGTGTGTGTGTGTACTCACCTAATTGTACTCACCTAATTGTGCTTGCGGGGGTTGAGCTTTGGCTCTTTGGCCCAGCCTCTAAACTGTCAATCAACTGGTGTACAGATTCCTGAGCCTACTGGGCTCTATCATATCTACATTTGAAACTGTGTATGGAGTCAGCCTCCACCACATCACTTCCTACTGCATTCCATTTATTAACTACTCTGACACTGAAAAAATTCTTTCTAACGTCTCTTTCTTTCTAAAGTGTGTGAGAGAGAGAGAGAGAGTGTGTGTGTGTGTGTGTGTGTGTGTATGTACTCACCTAGTTGTACTCACCTAGTTGTGTTTGCGGGGGTTGAGCTCTGGCTCTTTGGTCCCGCCTCATAACCGTCAATCAACAGGTGTACAGATTCCTGAGCCTATTGGGCTCTATCATATCTACACTTGAAACTGTGTATGGAGTCAGCCTCCACCACATCACTTCCTAATGCATTCCATTTGACAACCACTCTGACACTAAAAAAGTTCTTTGTAATATCTCTGTGGCTCATTTGGGCACTCAGTTTCCACCTGTGTTCCATTTTGTGTTAAATAGCCTTTCTTTATCTACCCTATCAATTCCCTTCAGAATCTTGAATGTGGTGATCATGTCCCCCCTAACTCTTCTGTCTTCCAGCGAAGTGAGGTTTAATTCCCCGTAGTCTCTCCTCGCAGCTCATACCTCTCAGCTCGGGTACTAGTCTGGTGGCAACCCTTTGAACCTTTTCCAGTTTAGTCTTATCCTTGACTAGATATGGACTCCATGCTGGGGCTGCATACTCCAGGATTGGCCTGACATATGTGGTATACAAAGTTCTGAATGATTCTTTACACAAGTTTCTGAATGCCGTACATATGTTGGCCAGCCTGGCATATGCCGCTGATGTTATCCGCTTGATATGTGCTGCAGGAGACAGGTCTGGCGTGATATCAAACCCCAAGTCTTCTTCCTTCTCTGACTCCTGAAGAATTTTCTCTTCCAAATGATACCTTGTATCTGGCCTCCTGCTCCCTACACCTATCTTCATTACATTACATTTGGTTGGGTTAAACTCTAACAACCATTGGCTCGTCCATTCCTTCAGCTTGTCTAGGTCTTCTTGAAGCCTCAAACAGTCCTCTTCTGTTTTAATCCATCTCATAATTTTAGCATCATCCGCAAAGATTGAGAGAAATGAATCGATACCCTCTGGGAGATCATTTACATATATCAGAAACAATATAGGACCGAGTACAAAGCCCCGTGGGACTCCACTGGTGACTTCACGCCAATCGGAGGTCTCACCCCTCACCGTAACTCTCTACTTCCTATTGCTTAGGTACTCCCTTATCCACTGGAGCACCTTACCAGCTACACCTGCCAGTCTCTCCAGCTTATGTACCAGCCTCTTATGCAGTACTGTGTCAAAGGCTTTCCGACAATCCAAGAAAATGCAGTCCGCCCAGCCCTCTCTTTCTTGCTTAATCTTTGTCACCTGATCGTAGAATTCTATCAAGCCTGTAAGGCAAGATTTACCCTCCCTGAACCCATGTTGGCGATTTGTCACGAAGTCCCTTCTCTCCAGATGTGTTACCAGGTTTTTTCTCACGAACTTCTCCGTCACCTTGCATGGTATACAAGTCAAGGACACTGGCCTGTAGTTCAGTGCCTCTTGCCTGTCGCCCTTTTTGAATATTGGGACCACATTCGCCGTCTTCCATATTTCTGGTAGGTCTCCAGTCTCCAGTGACTTACTATACACTATAGAGAGTGGCAAGCAAAGTGCCTCTGCACACTCTTTCAGTATCCATGGTGAGATCCTGTCTGGACCAACAGCCTTTCTAACATCCAGATCCAGCAGGTGTCTCTTGACCTCCTCTCTCGTAATTTCGAACTCTTCCAAGGCCGCCTGGTTTACCTCTCTTTCTCCTAACACAGTGACCTCACCTTGTTCTATTGTGAAGACCTCCTGGAACCTTTTGTTGAGTTCTTAACACACCTCTCTGTCATTCTCTGTATACCAGTCCTCGCCTATTCTAAGTTTCAAAGCCTGTTCTATCACTTTTGTTTTCTTTCTGATGTGACTGTGGAGTACCTTTGGTTCGGTCTTGGCTTTGTTTGCTATATCATTTTCAAAACTTTTGTCTGCTTCTCTTCTCACCCTGACGTACTCATTCCTGGTTCTCTGGTATCTCTCTCTCCTTTCTGGTGTTCTGTTATTCCTGAAGTTCCTCCACGCCCCTTTGTTCAGTTTCTTCGCTTTCATACATGCCCTAACCATGGATTCTTCTATTGCTTCTCGGATTTTTCCCTTTGGGCCGGGATGAACCTGTTTACTGCTTCCTGACACTTTTAGGTTACATAGTCCATCATACCCTGTACAGACTTACCTCTGAGGTCTGTGTCCCAAGGTATTTCACTTAGGAAACTTCTCATCTGTTCATAATTTCCCTTTCGGTATGCCAGCCTTTTGATTCCTAGTTCTTTTTTGGGGGAGATAATTCCTAGCTCTACCAGGTACTCAAAGTTCAATACACTGTGTTCACTCATTCCCAAGGGCGCTTCCATCTTAACTTCCCTTATATCTCACTCATTTAGGGTAAATATCAAATCAAGGATTGCTGGTTCATCTTCTCCTCTCATTCTTGTTGGTTCCTTGATGTCCTGGCTTAGAAAGTTTCTTGTTGCCACGTCCAGCAGCTTAGCTCTCCATGTTTCTGGTCCTCCATGCGGGTCTCTGTTCTTCCAATCTATCTTCCCATATTTGAAGTCTCCCATAATTAGTAGTACAGATCCATTCCGGCTAGCAACAGATGCTGCTCTTTCTATTATGTTAATGGTGGCCATGTTGTTTCTATCATATTCCTGACTATGTCTTTTGTCATTTGGTGGTGGATTATATATGACAACGACTATAATTTTTTTCCCTCCATTTGTTACGGTACCTGCTATGTAGTCACTGAAACCTTCACAGCCCTGAATATCCATCTCCTCAAAATCCCAGCCTTTTCTTACCAGCAGAGCTACACCACCCCCACCTCTTCCTTCCTTCTCTTTCCTCATAACATAATAGTCCTGTGGGAATTCTGCATTTGTTATCGTTTTCGTAAGCTTTGTTTCTGTTATGGCTATTATGTCTGGGTTTTCCTCTAGTACCCGTTCTCCAAGCTCATTTGCTTTATTTGTAATTCCATCTATGTTAGTGTACATTGCTTTGAGGCTCACTTTCTTCTTTCCCTTCTCAAATCGCCTCCTTGGTGAGTGTTCTTCTGGTGGGGGAAGCTGTTCCATGGGTGTGAGGACCTGTGAGGTGGATAACAGGGTCTCAGAGGATACTGGGATGAGAGGCAGGGGATCTAGTGAAGGGGGAGAGACAGGGAGGGTATTGGGTGAAAGGGGAGGGAGGACAGGAAGGAAAGGGGGGAGGGGAGGGAGGACTTGGCAGGAGGAGGGGAGGGGTAGAACTGTGGGGATTGGGTGTGGGGGGAGGGAGAGTTGGCTGAACATTTGAGTGGGGCAGGGAGGGTTTGGGGTAGGGGGGTTTTCTATGCAGAGGAGGGTGGTGGGGTTGTCCTCCCTTCTGGTGTTACTGGGTAGCTGGTTGTGGGTTCCTCCCTCGCCTCTGGGTGTGTTGGGAGCTGTGACTTCCTGGTTTTCCCTCTCTCGCCCTGCACCTCTTCCTTGCTTCTGTCGCCACGGCTCTCTCCTCCCTTGTCATGTCTCTCTGGAGTAATACATTTTTTAATTTTCCCACGTTTTTTAGGGAGCTCTTCCATGATAGGATCTTCTCCTTTGTGCTCTCGTTTGCAAACACTATCTTTATCATTCGGTCTCGGTCTTTGTTGTACCAGCCTAGCCTGAAAACCTTCTCAATGCTTTGCTCAGCCCCTTCCATGTCTAGTGCCTTTAGTACCTCATTCACTGCTGCTTTGTCCTTGTCATTCCACTCTTTCCTATTAGAGCCTTCCTGCTCTTTAATACCCACAGCAACCACTGATCTGTTTCTTTCCAGCAGTTGGCTAGTGGAGCGTGCCGCCTCCTGTGAGGTGGCTGCTTTCATTGCCACCTCCATCAATGCAGTCATTACTTCAGAGTTATTTTTTTTTAGTATTTCTGCAAATGTCAGTATTTTTAGTATTTCTCACTATTTTATTTACTGTCACAGTGAGGCACCAGTGTGCAGAGTAGTACTATCAAGAGTACTCACGATACATATATATATTAATATTGGTGTGTACAGGCACCCGGATTAATTGATGATTTACTGTGTTGAGAATGTCTTTATGAGACTTTAATGTAATCATATATATAGTGATAGAATATATATAATATTATGCCAGTATTTGGAAGATAGGCTATGTGCCCAGGAACTATTTTATTACCATTTATTGATGTCTGATTTATCTATATTATATATGTCTATGTTCGTGCATTGAACAATCATACAAGTGTGCAGTGATTAATTGTGTTATCGCCCACGAAAGGAAATACTGAGAACTCCAGTGTTAAACACTTCATAAGTTATCATTAAGTGAAGGGCAGTGTGAAATACCGTTACAGTGAATTATTGTCGCATTTAATATAAAATATTTGTTTGAGCCCCAGATCAGTGTAGCGAAGTAATAAGTGCTATTGTCGCAAATATCGAGTGTTCGAACTTCTAGTGATCTTTGGGAACTTAAAGAAACAGCGCGCGGGACGCCAGAGAAACAAGCAATAAACATTCGTGCGGGGGGAGGTCGCCCAGCTGATTATAACATTGACGAGAGGGGGAGGTGTTGCCACTTAGTGAGTGCATAATATACGTGGGAACGAACGACTCCTGCCTGGATCAGCTGATTGTTTATTGATATGACCTTGTGATGTCTTTGAATGAATTTTAAGTAAAATACAAAATACCTTTGTGTTTATATCATCCCCTCCATTTATCTTGTGGCTATATATACCTGAAAGCAGAGAGTGACAGAAGTCAATACCTGCCTGATATCCTGATCTATTGAGTGTGTCCTTGCCTTCGGTTACCACAACTCAACAAATCCACTGACGTGTTACTGGACACCGAAAACACCAGTTGGCGACCTTGTGGTTAATAGTAAAGCTCTATTGTTGGGGCGGGCACATAACAGTTAAGTGAACGAGTTGTGTTCCCACTCCTTCTCAATCAGAGGCCGGTTGGGATTGACTGGGATACTCTCCTGGCGTACAGTGGCGCCGCGAGGATAGAGTGAAGACCCGCAGGGCTACGGTGAGTGACCTTGAGCATAACTGTTGCTCACCCGAGGAATAACAATATAGTAATCCCCAACATTGGCGACCTTGCCAGGATAAAGTACAGTTACGGTAACTCACCGAGGAACAGGTAAACCCCAACATTGGCGACCTTGCCAGGATATCGATCGAAATAAAGGTTGCAGTTGTGATAGTTGGCAGTGGTATTAGGTATCAGGTGCAGGTTGTCACTCATAGCACAAGATGGAGGATGATAAAGTAGCAAGGTTCATTGACACTAGAGATGAACAGGTGCTAGAGGAGTGCACCAAGGCACAGTTACATGCAATAGCAGACCATTTTGGAATAAAGCTGAGATCTGCCAGAGTGGGAGAAAGAAGACTGGAGATAATGGCACAGCTCAGGGCACGAGACGAAGCTTTGGGGGAGGAACGGCCACAGACACCTGCCAGTGTGGGAGAACACCTGAGTATTGGTGGGAGCAGCAGGGGATCCAGCGGCAGCAGGCACAGCGTTAAGCTGGAGATAATGAAGCTGCAGCTGGAAGCACAGCAGCGCAGAGAAGAGCGAGAAGCTGAAGCACAGCTGAAGCGTGAGGAGCGAGAAGCACAGCTGAAGCGTGAAGAGCGAGAGGCACAGCAGCGCAAAGAAGAGCGAGAAGCAGAAGCACAGCTGAGGAGAGAAGAAGCACAGCTGCGCAGGGAAGAACAAGAGCGAGAAGCACAGCTGCGCAGGGAAGAACAAGAGCGAGAAGCACAGCTGCGCAGGGAAGAACACGAGCGAGAAGCTAGGATGAGACAGCAGGAGATAGAAGCTAACAAGGAAGTGGAGCTGAAGCGAGCTGAACTAGGACTAGGTGCACCTGCTCCGCCGCAACAGGAAGACCGACGAGTGAGGGAGCGAGACCTGCCGGTCTTTGTTCCAAATGAAGCCGAAAGTTTCTTTGACCACTTCGAAAGGGTTGCAGCTTTGAAGAGGTGGCCGAGGGCGGAGTGGGCGGAGCTAGTTCAAGGTAGGCTCACCGGTGAAGCTCGTGAGGCCTACAATATGCTCGACTTCCAAGAGTGCACCAACTACGATGCGGTAAAGAGAGCTGTGCTCCATTCTTTCAAGCTCACGCCGGAATGTTACAGGAAGAGGTTCAGGGAATGTACCCGTTTGCCAGGAAAATCTTATGCGGAGACGGCGAGGGACATGGAGAGAAAGTTCCTTAAGTGGCTGGACTCTGAAGGAGCGAGGTCGGTTGAAGAGGTCAAGGGGCTAATGGTTATGGAAAAGTTTATGTCCGTGCTCTCTCCTGAGATCAGGGTGAGAGTAAAGGAGGCGGACATAAAGGACCTGAGGGCCGCAGCCGACAGAGCCGACATGCTAGAAGAAGCCTTACGCCCACGCCGAGAGGGACAGCACCGACCACCCGTATACTCCGGAAACAGTAGGAATTATAGGAGGACGGATAGATGGAGGACAGGAGCGAGTTCTCCCAAGTCCCACCTCTCAAGTTGGGACAACAGAGGATCGAAGGGTGCTGTGGAGCCGATAAAGAAGTACCAAGCTGTGGGCTCAGGAGCTGTTGCTGCCACAAAGAAGTCGACGAATGGTGCGAGAAAGACACAGGGAGCGACGGCCTCTGGAGGCAGTGCTAAGGCGAGCGGCGGCGGATGGTCTCCGACAAGGAAGGTACACTGTTACAATTGTGGAATACTCGGACACGTCGCGCGGGAATGCAGACGCCCTAAGCAGCAGGGGAACGTTGCTTTAGTGAGGTTCGAGGACCAGATGGCCGAGAGGGTGCGGGATGAACCCGTACTGAGTGGGGAGAAGAGAGTTCACCCATTCGTGTGTCAGGGAACCGTAAGGATGGGGGATGCAGACCCCATCCCGGAGAAAATATTAAGAGACACTGGGGCCGATTTTACCCTGGTGAGTGAAACCCTGTTCCCCGAGGGTTACGAGAGTACCAGTGTGGGGGTGGCAAGTGTGACCACTGTGGGAGGCCCAGTGAGGATGCCCCTACACCGGGTGACTCTGACTTCTGATTATGGCTGCCAGACCCTAGTGGTGGGGGTCTGTGCATCAATGCCCAAGATGGAGGCACAGGTCATCTTGGGGAATGACGCATGTGGAGGATATGTCCTTCCGAATCTCGTGAAAGGCGAAGAGTGCCTAGAACAATACAAGGAGACGGGCGGAGAGTTAGACGCCTGTGGGGACGAGAAGGGAATCGCACCGGTGGCATTCCCGGTTTGTGCTGTGATGCCGAGACAGCGCGAAGAACAAGGAGGTTGTGGATCTGATGGGGCTGAGGAGACGTCCGACAGCCTGGGAATCGATCACCTCTTCATAGGACCCGGAGAACGAGCGGAGGGCGAAGGCAGCCCGAATGGTGAGTTGCAGGTGACCCTCACCAGTTCTCTAGTGGTAGACCGCACTCGTCTTGGAGAGTTGCAGCAGATGGAGTTCCCCGAATTGATTCGTGAGGCCAAAGGAGGACGTGTTGGTCCTGAGAAGGCTACTCATTTTTACATACAAGACGGCATGCTGATGAGACAGTGGAGGCCTGTGAGGATAGAGGCCGAAGAAGAGTCTCTAAGTACGAGGCACCAGGTAGTGTTGCCGGTCCAGTGCAGAGCGGCCGTGTTGGACCTATCGCACTCCGTGGACTCTGCAGGTCACCTGGGGGTGACCAAGACGTTGCGAAGGATCAGGGATTATTTCTACTGGCCAGGTATGGACGCCGAGGTGAGGCGTTATTGTAAGACGTACTTACCTTGCCAGAGGGCAGGGAAGAGCCAATCCGCGATACCGAAGGCCCCATTGATCCCGGTTCCGGCGTTTGGGCCTGCATTCGAGCGTCTGTTGGTTGACGGGGTGGGTCCGTTGCCAAGGACGAAGCGAGGGAATACCTACCTGATGACGATAATGTGTGCGTCCACCAGATTTCCAGAAGCCGTCCCGATGCGACGTTTGACGTAGAAAGGAGTAGCCGGACAACTACAACGATTTTTCTCTTGGGTGGGGATGCCCAGAGAGATTCAGACAGACTGCGGAAGTATATTTCAGTCTAAGTGGTTCCGACAGACGGTGACAGGTTGGGGAGTGACTCAGATTCGGTCGTCGCCCTACCGACCGCAGTCGCAGGGGGCGATCGAAAGATTTCATTCCACCTTGAAGACCGTTATGAGAGTGTTCTTGTGCAGAACAGGGGGCTGAGTGGGATGAGGCTGTATACCCCGCGTTATTTGCCATATGTAACGCGGTGGTAGAATCGTTATGATTCTCACCTTTCCAGCTGGTGTATGGACACGAGGTGCGAAGTCCTCTGTCCATGCTGAAGGAACAATGGACACCGGGAGTGACCGTGGGAACGGTGAATGAATATGTCCAGAAGTTCAAAGAGCGTCTCACTCTAGCTAAGGAACTAGCTGGGAAACATCTGAAGGAGGCGCAGCGTAAGATGTCGGAGTGGTACGACAAGAGAGCTATGCAGAGGGAGTTCCAGGTCGGGTCCCAGGTGATGGTTTTGCTGCCGGGTAAAGGTAGGGTGACCGAGTCGTGGTTCGAGGGACCATACCAGGTGCTGAGGCGGTTGGGTCCTGTATCGTATGAAATTGGTAAGCCGGATAGACCCCGCAAGAAACAGGTGTGTCACGTAGACCGCCTGAAGCATTTCTTCCCTGTGGAAGGAGGAGCCGCCAGGCAGGACGGAACGGTGACCCGAGAACCCCAGCAGAAGACGGTTCTGTGCGTGCAGGTGGACCAAGAACTCCCGGAGGAGGAAGGAAAGTGGTCCAGGGCGGATGGCACCCGTCTCACCAACACTGAGAGTCTGGCGAAGATCGAGGACAAGCTACTACATCTGGAAGGGCAACAGAGCACGGACCTGACGAACCTACTGAGGAAGAATGCCTCCCTCTTTACCGACGTGCCCCGACGACACAAGAGTGTAATGCACGAGGTAGAGGTGAGGGACGCCAGGCCCGTCAAGCAGAGCGCATATAGGGTGAGCCCGGAGAAGCGAGAGCTGATGAGAAAGGAGGTGGAGTATCTCCTTTGAGAACGACCTTGCAGAGCACAGTAAAAGTGAGTGAAGTTCCCCATGCTTGTTGGTGAGGAAAAGCGACGGTACCTACCGCTTTTGTACAGATTACAGGAGGGTGAACTCCATCACAGTGGCGGATTCTCCCCCCTTGCCAAGAGTGAGCGATTGCATTGACCAGGTGGGCAGTGCAAGGTACGTATCCAAGGTCGATCTGCTCAAGGGGTACTACCAGATCTCTTTGACTCCTGAGACCAGGAAGATATCAGCTTTCGCAACTCCTGACGGGCTGTACCAATACAAGGTGTTGCCCTTTGGAATGAAAAACAGCGGCAGCTGTTTCCAGCGAATGATGAATGATTTGCTGAGGGGCGCCGCAGGCTGCACAGTATACATCGATGACATCGTCGTGTACGCCGACGATTGGAAGACGCATCTGGAGAGACTCAGGGAATTGTTCAGAAGGCTAGAAGAGGCTAACTTGACTGTAAATTTGGCCAAGAGCGAGTTTGGGAAGGCTCACTTAGAGTACCTTGGTTTCGTCATCGGCCAAGGTGAAGTCACCCCTGTTGATCACAAAGTATCAGCCATTAAGGAATACCCCGTGCCCAGAACGCGTAAAGAGTTGCTAAGGTATCTCGGGTTGATAGGGTACTATCGTGGGTTCTGCAGGAATTTCTCCACGGTATCGCATCCCCTAACCGAGCTATTCTCCAAGAATGTACGATGGAGATGGGGAGAGGCCTGCCAAGAGTCTTTTGAAAAGACCAAGAAATTGTTGACGGAGGTCCCGGTATTAATATCCCCAGATTTCGCAGCCAGATTCATCTTGTACGTTGACGGCAGCGACGTTGGCATAGGGGCCATGTTGGCTCAAGAAAGGAGTGGAGTACATAGGCCAGTAGCGTTCTACTCGAAGAAGTTTGTAAAATACCAACGGGCCTATAGTACCGTTGAGAAAGAGGCATTGGCGCTAGTTATGGCCCTGAAACACTTCGATGTGTACGTGGGAGGAGGGGCGAGACCTGTTCTGGTATTCACAGATCACAACCCCCTCACCTTTTTGTACAAAATGAAGAACTCCAACCAACGTCTGACGAGGTGGGCGTTGTTACTGCAAGAGTACCGGCTGGAAATCAAGCACATCAAGGGGAAGGACAACGTGGTAGCAGATACCCTGTCCCGTATACACTAACCAGACATGACTCTTATTTTAAGGGGAGGGGTATGTGACGGTGTTCCCCACCCTTATATTTCTCCCACGCCTGCAGTAAGAGTCATGTCCACTTTACCCAAGCGTTCTCTAGGTCGCAGGCATCAATTTGATATATGTGGGAGAGTGGAGTGTTCTCGGAGTGCCGAGAAATTTATGAAACAATAATATTTTGGCCTGTGGTTTAGGCCCTTTAGGATGCCAAGATGGCGCTGGCTCTCCTGTTTCCCCGCCAAAACTGTGTGACGTCAGTGACACCGGATTGGTCACCGACAGCAATGTGGCACAGGGAGCCAATGAAAACCTCCCGTGGCGAATGTGACGTCACGAAGGAAGGGGGGTCCGGTCAGCGCGCCGCGTTGGCGCCATCAGTCAGACACGACACGTCAAGGAGGTTGGACGTGCGAGGATTGGTCCTGTCAGTTTGACAGTTGTTTCCCGCTCCCGTGGATTTTACGCGTCACCTGAAGTCTGCCAGTACTCTGTGAGGTCTTCCTTCGTTCATGTGTTGAACCAGAGAGGGAATCGACGGTTATTGAGCAACAAGTGCTCCAGGACAGGTACTGTGCGAGAAGAAGTGAAGTCTGTGCAGTGACGTATGTGACGTCTGAGGCAGTTCACCCATTCGTGACGGCGTAGTGGCTGAACAGAGCCACTGGGTAGCAGAGGAAGAAGAGGACTATTTGGGAATCCGGACGACTGCAGCCGAGACGTAGGCGGCAGCTGTAGCTGGGAGAAGTCGACGGCCGGGAGACCGACTCCAACCCTACAAGAAGTCGAGGAGGAGCACGGACCTGCTGGGAGAAGGCACGGAGACGACGCGCTTACGGTGGGACATTGTTTGAGTTCCTGGAGGACGCGACAACGTGTGTGTGTGGGGGTGTTCCCGACACAAGGCAGGAGCCAGGACCAGGAGCTACAACTCAACTCTCATCGGAGGATAGGTGGAAGTAGGTGGTTCTAGTTTCCCTCCCAATTCCCCTTTAGTCAGCTATATTATTCAGCTATATTATTTAGCCTGAGGATTTTGTATGTCGTGAGCAAGGCTCACCTATGTCACAGTGAGGCACCAGTGTGCAGAGTAGTACTATTAAGAGTACTCACGATACATATATATATATTATTATTGGTGTGTACAGGCACCCGATTAATTGATGATTTGCTGTGTTGAGAATGTCTTTATGAGACTTTAATGTAATCATATATATAGTGATAGAATATATATAATATTATGCCAGTATTTGGAAGATAGGCTATGTGCCCAGGAACTATTTTATTACCATTTATTGATGTCTGATTTATCTATATTATATATGTCTATGTTCGTGCATTGAACAATCATACAAGTGTGCAGTGATTAATTGTGTTATCGCCCACGAAAGGAAATACTGAGAACTCCAGTGTTAAACACTTCATAAGTTATCATTAAGTGACGGGCAGTGTGAAATACCGTTACAGTGAATTATTGTCGCATTTAATATAAAATATTTGTTTGAGCCCAAGATCAGTGTAGCGAAGTAATAAGTGCTATTGTCGCAAATATCGAGTGTTCGAACTTCTAGTGATCTTTGGGAACTTAAAGAAACAGAGCGCGGGATGCCAGAGAAACGAGCAATAAACATTCGCGCGGGGGGAGGTCGCCCAGCTATGACATTGATGAGAGGGGGAGGTGTTGCCACTTAGTGAGTGCATAATATACGTGGGAACGAACGACTCCCGCCTGGATCAGCTGATTGTTTATTGATATGACCTTGTGATGTCTTTGAATGAATTTTAAGTAAATACAAAATACCTTTGTGTTTATATCATCCCCTCCATTTATCTTGTGGCTATATATACCTGAAAGCAGAGAGTGACAGAAGTAAATACCTGCCTGATATCCTGATCTATTGAGTGTGTCCTTGCCTTCGGTTACCACAACTCAACAAATCCACTGACGTGTTACTGGACACCGAAAACACCAGTTGGCGACCTTGTGGTTAATAGTAAAGCTCTATTGTTGGATCGGGCACATAACAGTTAAGTGAACGAGTTGTGTTCCCACTCCTTCTCAATCAGAGGCCGGTTGGGATTGACTGGGATACTCTCCTGGCATACAGTGGCGCCACGAGGATAGAGTGAAGACCCGCAGGGCTACGGTGAGTGACCTTGAGTAACTGTTGCTCACCCGAGATAACATAGTAATCCCCAACATTGGCGACCTTGCCAGGATAAGTACAGTTACGGTTGCTCACCGAGAAAGGTAAACCCCAACATATATATATATATATATATATATATATATATATATATATATATATATATATATATATATATATATATATATATATATATATATATAAATATATGTCGTACCTAATAGCCAGAACGCACTTCTCAGCCTACTATTCAAGGCGCGATTTGCCTAATAAGCCAAGTTTCATGAATTAATGTTTTTTCGTCTACCTAACCAACCTAACCTAATCTAACCTAGCTTTTTTTGGCTACCTAACCTAACCTTACCTATAAATATAGGTTAGGTAGGGTTGGTTAGGTTCGGTCATATATCTACGTTAATTTTAACTCCAATAAAAAAAAATTGACCTCATACATAGAGAAAAGGGTTGTTTTATCATTTCATAAGAAAAAAATTATAGTAAATATATTAATTCAGGAAAACTTGGCTTATTAGGCAAATCGGGCCTTGAATAGTAGGCTGAGAAGTGAGTTCTGGCTACTAGGTACGACATATATATATATATATATATATATATATATATATATATATATTATAATATATATATATATATATATATATATGTATATATATATATATATATATATATATATATATATATAGAGTGTGAGTGTGTGTGTGTGTGTGCGTACTCACCTAATTGTACTCACCTAATTGTGCTTGCGGGGGTTGAGCTTTGGCTCTTTGGCCCAGCCTCTCAACTGTCAATCAACTGGTGTACAGATTCCTGAGCCTACTGGGCTCTATCATATCTACATTTGAAACTGTGTATGGAGTCAGCCTCCACCACATCACTTCCTATTGCATTCCATTTATTAACTACTCTGACACTAAAAAAATTCTTTCTAACGTCTCTTTCTTTCTAAAGTGTGTGTGAGAGAGAGAGAGAGAGAGAGAGTGTGTGTGTGTGTGTGTGTGTGTGTACTCACCTAGTTGTACTCACCTAGTTGTGTTTGCGGGGGTTGAGCTCTGGCTCTTTGGTCCCGCCTCATAACCGTCAATCAACAGGTGTACAGATTCCTGAGCCTATTGGGCTCTATCATATCTACACATGAAACTGTGTATGGAGTCAGCCTCCACCACATCACTTCCTAATGCATTCCATTTGACAACCACTCTGACACTAAAAAAGTTCTTTCTAATATCTCTGTGGCTCATTTGGGCACTCAGTTTCCACCTGTGTTCCATTGTGCGTGTGCCTTTTGTGTTAAATAGCCTGTCTTTATCTACCCTATCAATTCCCTTCAGAATCTTGAATGTGGTGATCATGTCCCACCTAACTCTTCTGTCTTCCAGCGAAGTGAGGTTTAATTCCCGTAGTCTCTCCTCGCAGCTCATACCTCTCAGCTCGGGTACTAGTCTGGTGGCAACCCTTTGAACCTTTTCCAGTTTAGTCTTATCCTTGACTAGATATGGACTCCATGCTGGGGCTGCATACTCCAGGATTGGCCTGACATATGTGGTATACAAAGTTCTGAATGATTCTTTACACAAGTTTCTGAATGCCATACATATGTTGGCCAGCCTGGCATATGCCGCTGATGTTATCCGCTTGATATGTGCTGCAGGAGACAGGTCTGGCGTGATATCAAACCCCAAGTCTTTTTCCTTCTCTGACTCCTGAAGAATTTCCTCTTCCAGATGATACCTTGTATCTGGCCTCCTGCTCCCTACACCTATCTTCATTACATTACATTTGGTTGGGTTAAACTCTAACAACCATATGCTCGTCCATTCCTTCAGCTTGTCTAGGTCTTCTTGAAGCCTCAAACAGTCCTCTTCTGTTTTAATCCATCTCATAATTTTAGCATCGTCCGCAAAGATTGAGAGAAATGAATCGATACCCTCTGGGAGATCATTTACATATATCAGAAACAATATAGGACCGAGTACAGAGCCCTGTGGGACTCCACTGGTGACTTCACGCCAATCGGAGGTCTCACCTCTCACCGTAACTCTCTACTTCCTATTGCTTAGGTACTCCCTTATCCACTGGAGCACCTTACCAGCTACACCTGCCTGTCTCTCCAGCTTATGTATCAGCCTCTTATGCAGTACTGTGTCAAAGGCTTTCCGACAATCCAAGAAAATGCAGTCCCCCAGCCCTCTCTTTCTTGCTTAATCTTTGTCACCTGATCGTAGAATTCTATCAAGCCTGTAAGGCAAGATTTACCCTCCCTGAACCCATGTTGGCGATTTGTCACGAAGTCCCTTCTCTCCAGATGTGTTACCAGGTTTTTCTCACGATCTTCTCCGTCACCTTGCATGGTATACAAGTCAAGGACACTGGCTTGTAGTTCAGTGCCTCTTGCCTGTCGCCCTTTTTGAATATTGGGACCACATTCGCTGTCTTCCATATTTCTGGTAGGTCTCCAGTCTCCAGTGACTTACTATACACTATAGAGAGTGGCAAGCAAAGTGCCTCTGCACATCTTTCAGTATCCATGGTGAGATCCCGTCTGGACCAACAGCCTTTCTAACATCCAGATCCAGCAGGTGTCTCTTGACCTCCTCTCTCATAATTTCGAACTCTTCCAAGGCCGCCTGGTTTACCTCTTTCTCCTAGCACAGTGACCTCACCTTGTTCTATTGTGAAGACTCCTGGAACCTTTTGCTGAGTTCTTCACACACCTCTCTGTCATTCTCTGTATACCTGTTCTCGCCTATTCTAAGTTTCAATGCTGTTCTATCTCTGTTGTTTTCCTTCTGATGTGACTGTGGAGTACCTTTGGTTCGGTCTTGGCTTTGTTTGCTATATCATTTTCAAAACTTTTCTCTGCTTCTCTTCTCACCCTGACGTACTCATTCCTGGTTCTCTGGTATCTCTCTCTCCTTTCTGGTGTTCTGTTATTCCTGAAGTTCATCCACGCCCCTTTGTTCAGTTTCTTCGCTTTCATACATGCCCTAACCATGGATTCTTCTGTTGCTTCTCGGATTTTTTCCTTTGGGCCAGGATGAACCTGTTTGCTGCTTCCTGACACTTTTAGGTTATATAGTATATCATACCCTGTACAGACTTACCTCTGAGGTCTGTGTCCCAAGGTATTTCACTTAGGAAACTTCTCATCTGTTCATAATTTCCCTTTCGGTATGCCAGCCTTTTGATTCCTAGTTCTTTTTTTGGGGAGATAATTCCTAGCTCTACCAGGTACTCAAAGTTCAATACACTGTGTTCACTCATTCCCAAGGGCGCTTCCATCTTAACTTCCCTTATATCTCACTCATTTAGGGTAATATCAAATCAAGGATTGCTGGTTCATCATCTCCTCTCATTCTTGTTGGTTCCTTGATGTCCTGGCTTAGAAAGTTCCTTGTTGCCACGTCCAGCAGCTTAGCTCTCCATGTTTCTGGTCCTCCATGCGGATCTCTGTTCTTCCAATCTATCTTCCCATATTTGAAGTCTCCCATAATTAGTAGTACAGATCCATTCCTGCTAGCAACAGAAGCTGCTCTTTCTATTATGTTAATGGTGGCCATGTTGTTTCTATCATATTCCTGACTAGGTCTTCTGTCATTTGGTGGTGGATTATATATGACAACGACTATAATTTTTTCCCTCCATTTGTTACGGTACCTGCTATGTAGTCACTGAACCTTCACAGCCCTGATATCATTCTCCACCTCAAAATCCCCCAGCCTTTTCTTACCAGCAGAGCTACACCACCCCCACCTCTTCCTTCCTTCTCTTTCCTCATAACATAATAGTCCTGTGGGAATTCTGCATTTGTTATCGTTTTCGTAAGCTTTGTTTCTGTTATGGCTATTTGTCTGGGTTTTCCT
>NC_091191.1:32088463-32133196 GCF_040958095.1 Procambarus clarkii
ACACACCACCCCCACCTGTCTCCACACACCACCCCACCTGTCTCCACACACCACCCCCACCTGTCTCCACACACACCCCACCTGTCTCCACACACCACCCCCACCTGTCTCCACACACCACACCCCACCTGTCTCCACACACCACCCCCACCTGTCTCCACACACCACCCCCACCTGTCTCCACACACACCCACCTGTCTCCACACCACACCCCCCCTGTCTCCACACACCACCCCCACCTGTCTCCACACACCACACCCACTGTCTCCACACACCACCCCCACCTGTCTCCACACAGCACACCCCCACCTGTCTCCACACACCACACCCAACCTGTCTCCACACACCACAACCCCACTGTCTCCACACACCACCCCACCTGTCCTCCACACACCACACCCACCTGTCTCCACACACCACCACCCACCTGTCTCCACACACACCCCACCCTGTCTCCACACACCACACCCTCACCTGTCTCCCACACACCACACCCCACCTGTCTCCAACCCATCCCCACCTGTTTCCACACAAACACCACAACCAACCTGTCTCCACACAACTCCACACCACCTGTCCTTCCACACCCACCCACCCCCGGTCTCACACACCAACTCCCGATCGTGTCTCCACACACCACAGACCCACCTGTCTCCACAGCACCACACCCACCTGTCTCCACACACCCACACCCACCTGTCCTCCACACGCATCCATACCCACCTGTCTCCACACACCACCCCACCTGTCTCCACACACCACACCCACCAGTCTCCACACACCACCCCCACCTGTCTCCAAACACCACACACACCTGTCTCCACACACCACACCCACCTGTCTCCACACACCACCCCCATCTGTCTCCACACACCACCACCCACCTGGTCTCCACACACCACACCCACCTGTCTCCACCACACCACCCCACCTGTCTCCACACACCACCCCCTGTCTCCACACACACCCCCTGCTCCACACACCACCCCACCTGTCTCCACACACCACACCACCTGTCTCCCACACACCACACCCCACCTGTCTCCACACACACCCCACCTGTCTCCACACACCACACCCACCTGTCTCCACACACCACCCCCACCTGTCTCCACACACCACACCCACCTGTCTCCACACACCACCCCCACCTGTCTCCACACACCACACCCACCTGTCTCCACACAACCACACCCCACCTGTCCTCCACACACCACACCCCACCTGTCTCCACACACCCCACAGCCACCTGTCTCCACACACCACACCCCACCTGTCTCCACACACCACACCCCACCTGTCTCCACACACCACACCCACCTGTCTCCACACACCACACCCCCTGTCTCCACACACCACACCCACCTGTCTCCACACACCACCCCCACCTGTCCTCCAACACACAACACCACCTGTCTCCACACACCCACCCACCTGTCTCACACACCACACCCACCTGTCTCCACACACCACCCCCACCTGTCTCCACACACCACACCCCCTGTCTCCAACACCACCCCCCCTGTCCTCCACACACCACACCCCCACCTGTCTCCACACACCACACCCACCTGTCTCCACACACCACCACCACCTGTCTCCACACACCACCCCCACCTGTCTCCACACACCACACCCCACCTGTCTCCACACACCACCCACCTGCTTCCACACACCACACCCACCTGTCTCCACACACCACCCCCACCTGTCTCCACACACCACCCCCACCTGTCTCCACACACCACACCCACCTGTCTCCACACACCTACACCCCACCTGTCTCCACACACCACACCCCAGCCTGTCTCCAACACCACACCCCACCTGTCTCCAACACACACCCCACCTGTCTCCACACACCACCCCCACCTGTCTCCACACACCACACCACCTGTCTCCACACACCACCCCCACCTGTCTCCACACACCACACACCACCTGTCTCCACACACCACACCCCACCTGTCTCCACTACCACACCCACCTGTCTCCACACACCACCCACCTGTCTCCACACACCACCCCCACCTGTCTCCACACACCACACCCCACCTGTCTCCACACATCCACACCCCACCTTTCTCCACACACCACACCCGCACCTGTCTCCACACACCACCCCCACCTGTCTCCACACACCACCCCCACCTGTCTCCACACACACCACACCCCACCTGTCTCCACACACCACACCCTCACCTGTCTCCACACACCACCCCACCTCTCTCCACACACCACCCCCGCCTGTCTCCACACACACACCCCCACCTGTCTCCACACACACCCACCCTGTCTCCACCACACCACCCCCACCTGTCTCCACACACACTCCCAGCTGTCTCCACACACCAACCCCCACCTGTCTCCACACACCACACCCCTCACCTGTCTCCACACACCACACCCACCCTGTCTCCACACACCACAACCCCCACCTGTCTCACACACCCACCCCTGTCCTCCACACACCACCCCGCCTGTCTCCACACACCACACACCCCACCTGTCTCCACACACCACCCCACCTGTCTCCACACACCACACCCCCACCCTGTCTCCACACACCACACCCCCACCTGTCTCCACACCCACCCCCACCTGTCTCCACACACCACACCCCACCTGTCTCCACACACCACACCCCCACCTGTCTCCACACACCACACCCTCACCTGTCTCCACACACCACACCCTCACCTGTCTCCACACACCACACCTCACCTGTCTCCACACACCAACCCCACCTGTCTCCACACACCACACCCCTACCTGTCTCCACACACCACACCCACCTGTCTCCACACACCACCCCACCTGTCTCCACACACCACCCCCACCTGTCTCCACACACCACACCCCTCACCTGTCTCCACACACCACCCCCACCTGTCTCCACACACCACCCCCACCTGTCTCCACACACCACCCCACCTGTCTCCACACACCACACCCCTACCTGTCTCCACACACCACACCCCACCTGTCTCCACACACCACCCCCACCTGTCTCCACACACCACCCCCACCTGTCTCCACACACCACACCCTACCTGTCTCCACACACCACCCCACCTGTCTCCACACACCACCCCCACCTGTCTCCACACACCACCACACCTGTCTCCACACACCACACCCTACTTCTCCACACACCACACCCCCACCTGTCTCCACACACCACCACCTCACCTGTCTCCACCCACCACACCCTCACCTGTCTCCACACACCACCCACACCTGTCTCCACACACCACACAGTCACCTGTCTCCACACACCACACCCTCACCGTCTCCACACACCACCCTCACCTGTCTCCACCACACACACCCCACCGGTCTCCACACACCACCACCACCTGTCTCCACACACCACACCCTCACCTGTCTCCACACACCACACCCACACTGTCTCCACACACCACCCACCCTGTCCCACACACCACACCTCACCTGTCTCCACACACCACCCCACCTGTCTCCACACACCACACCACCTGTCTCCACCACCATCCCCTCACACTGTTTCGCCACACACCACCCCTCACCTGTCTCCACACACCACCCCACCTGTCTCCACACACCAACCCTCACCTGTCTCCACACACCACACCCACCTGTCTCCACACACCACACCCTCACCTGTCTCCACACACCACCCCACCTGTCTCCACACACCACACCTCACCTGTCTCCACACACCACACCTCACCTGTCTCCACACACCACACCCCACCTGTCTCCACACACCACACCCCACCTGTCTCCACACACCACACCTCACCTGTCTCCACACACCACACCCTCACCTGTCTCCACACACCACCCCCACCTGTCTCCACACACCACACCTCACCTGTCTCCACACACCACACCCCACCTGTCTCCACACACCCCCCCTGTCTCCACACACCACCCCTCACCTGTCTCCACACACCACACCCACCTGTCTCCACACACCACCCCCACCTGTCTCCACACACCACACCCTCACCTGTCTCCACACACCACACCCCCACCTGTCTCCACACACCCACCCTGTCTCCACACACCACCCCCACCTGTCTCCACACACCACCCCCACCTGTCTCCACACACCACCCCCACCTGTCTCCACACACCACCCCCACCTGTCTCCACACACCACACCCTCACCTGTCTCCACACACCACCCCCACCTGTCTCCACACACCACACCCTCACCTGTCTCCACACACCACCCCCACCTGTCTCCACACACCACACCCTCACCTGTCTCCACACACCACACCCCACCTGTCTCCACACACCACACCCTCACCTGTCTCCACACACCACACCTCACCTGTCTCCACACACCACACCCCACCTGTCTCCACACACCACACCCTCACCTGTCTCCACACACCACACCCCACCTGTCTCCACACACCACCCCACCTGTCTCCACACACCACACCCTCACCTGTCTCCACACACCACACCCTCACCTGTCTCCACACACCACCCCCACCTGTCTCCACACACCACACCCTCACCTGTCTCCACACACCACACCCTCACCTGTCTCCACACACCACACCCACCTGTCTCCACACACCACACCCACCTGTCTCCACACACCACACCCTCACCTGTCTCCACACACCACACCCTCACCTGTCTCCACACACCACCCCCACCTGTCTCCACACACCACCCCCACCTGTCTCCACACACCACACCCACCTGTCTCCACACACCACACCTCACCTGTCTCCACACACCACACCCCCACCTGTCTCCACACACCACACCCCACCTGTCTCCACACACCACACCCCACCTGTCTCCACACACCACACCCTCACCTGTCTCCACACACCACACCCCACCTGTCTCCACACACCACCCCCACCTGTCTCCACACACCACACCCACCTGTCTCCACACACCACACCCCCACCTGTCTCCACACACCACACCCTCACCTGTCTCCACACACCACACCCTCACCTGTCTCCACACACCACACCCTCACCTGTCTCCACACACCACCCCACCTATCTCCACACACCTACCCCACCTGTCTCCACACACCACACCTCACCTGTCTCCACACACCACCCCAGCCTGTCTCCACACACCACCCCACCTGTCTCCACACACCACACCCCACCTGTCTCCACACACCACCCCCACCTGTCTCCACACACCACCCCTCACCTGTCTCTACACACCACACCCGCCTGTCTCCACACACCACCCCCACCTGTCTCCACACACCACCCCCACCTGTCTCCACACACCACACCCCCACCTGTCTCTACACACCACCCCCGCCTGTCTCCACACACCACCCCCTTGTCTCCACACACCACCCCCGCCTGTCTCCACACACCACCCCCACCTGTCTCCACACACCCACCCTGTCTCCACACACCACCCCCACCTGTCTCCACACACCACACCCCCACCTGTCTCCACACACCACCCCCGCCTGTCTCCACACACCACCCCCGCCTGTCTCCACACACCACCCCCTTGTCTCCACACACCACCCCCGCCTGTCTCCACACACCACACCCCCACCTGTCTCCACACACCACACCCCCTCACTGTCTCCACACCTCCCACCCTGTCGCCACACACTACCCCTCCTCTGTCTCCACACACCACCCCCGCCTGTCTCCTCCCCCCTTGTCTCCACACACCACCCCCGCCTGTCTCCACACACCACCCCCACCTGTCTCCACACACCACCCCCACCTGTCTCCACACACCACCCCCGCCTGTCTCCACACACCACCCCCCGCCTGTCTCCACACACCACCCCCGCCTGTCTCCACACACCACCCCCACCTGTCTCCACACACCACCCCCACCTGTCTCTACACACCACCCCCACCTGTCTCTACACACCACCCCCGCCTGTCTCTACACACCACACCCCCACTACACTCCCCACACCACTCTACCCACCTTTATCTTCACTCCCTCCACTTCCCTCTCAATACAACCATCCCATTTCCCTTCTTTGCCTTTCCCGTCACTGTAACTATATAGATGCCACTACACCGCAGTTCTGTCATCCATTGTACAAGTGATACATTCTACGGACTCAGCTCTGAACATTTCACATCAACAGACAGTTCGTGAAGAATGTGTATTATGGCAGTGCTGACACTGAGTGGGCGGGGGACTAATTGGCCGAACCCGACCACCCTATCATCGTCCCGACAAGATCAAAATATATATTAAGACAATTTAATGAGACCAGCCCAAAGCGTCTGCTTTCTTCTCACAAAAATTTATTGTTAATGATATAGAACATTATTAAAAATATTATTATTATTATAATTATTATTATTATTATTATTATTATTATTATTATTATTAGTATTCCTATTATTTATAGAGAGTTCGGCATTTTTGGGATTCGTTAGATAGGAAAATTATGTATTATGTCACATTATATACTTGTAAACAACGTTGTCTTCTTCAGATGCTTTATATGATTGTCTTTATTACTATCGCACGTTGTAAACACGTCATTTATAATTACTTGGAAAATTTTATGCTCGGAAAATTTGCACATGGCAACCAGCTCCAGAAGTGTTACACTTTTTGCTCCTAATTTTCTCACAGATATTATGTAATTTTGGAAAATGTTGCTCCGAAAACTGGTGATAAACACCCCGAAGACAGAGAGAGAGAGAGAGAGAGAGAGAGAGAGAGAGAGAGAGAGAGAGAGAGAGAGAGTGAGAGAGAGAGAGAGAGAGAGAGAGAGAGAGAGAGAGAGAGAGAGAGAGAGAGAGATCGAAAAAATAGATAACGAATGAGAGATGTGTGGGAGATAGTGATGGGTGAAAAGATATTAAATTAAATGAGAGGAAACTGTGATGCTGAATTATTTTCCAAACTATATTTTTCATAGTGATAAATATTATATATATTTCACTAATGGTATTCTTACAAGCTACTTGTCTCCCAGGTCCATATATATATTTGGCAACCACCTCATATAACTGATCCAGCTGCTGTACTCCAACACATAACTGGACCACCTGCTGTAATCCCTCACATAACTGGACCACCTGCTGTAATCCCTCACATAACTGGACCACCTGCTGTAATCCCTCACATAACTGGACCACCTGCTGTAATCCCTCACATAACTGGACCACCTGCTGTAATCTCTCCAGGAACGCCCCCTCACACTCGAAGAAGCACTCGAGTAAAGTTGAGATATTTTACGAGTGCGTTAACACCCCCTCCTTCCACCTCCTTCCCTCCTGTTCTTCCTTCCCTTTCACTTCCCTTGCTCATGGCACCTTCTCTACTACCATTTCCTTTCCCATCTGTTCCATCCCCCCCCTCCTCTGCCACCTTCCTCCCTGCCACCTCCCACTCATGAGACTTTGCACCTTCCACTTCACACCTGCCTCCCCACCCTATATTTACACCTCCCCTCCCGCCAACACCTCCCTCCTTGACCCCACAACCCCCTCCCACCTTACGCCTCTCCCCAAGCCACTCTCCCTCCCACACCTGTCACCGTTCATAGTTACTAAATACTAATTAGTGTTTAGTAATTTGTGGCATCCTCTCCCTTCATCGCTTTCTCCTTTTCCAGTTTCTCTACTACCTTTTCCAGTTTCTCTACTACTTTTCCAGTTTCTCTGCTACCTTTTCCAATTTCTCTACTACCTTTTTCAGTTTTCTACTACCTTTTCCAGTTTCTCTACTACTTATTACAGATTCTCTACTACCTTTTCCAGTTTCTCTACTACCTTTTCCGGTTTCTCTACTACCTTTTCCAGTTTCTCTACTACCTTTTCCAGTTTCTCTACTACCTTTTTCCAGTTTCTCTACTACCTTTTCCAGTTTTTCTACTACCTTTTCCAGTTTCTCTACTACCTTTTCCAGTTTCTCTACTACTTTTCCAGTTTCTCTGCTACCTTTTCCAATTTCTCTACTACCTTTTTCAGTTTTCTACTACCTTTTCCAGTTTCTCTACTACCTTTTCCAGTTTCTCTACTACTTATTACAGTTTCTCTACTACCTTTTCCTTCTCTTCCTCAGCCCACTTCATTTTTTCCACCAAGTTTCTCCTCTTTCTCAGTTCTCTATATCCTCTTCCTCTTCTTCCTCCTCATTTTCCTCTACCTCCTCCTCTTTCCATTCCACCCTCCCTTGAATCATGCTTAATCTCTCTAACTTTGTTCAGTGATATTTAACCCAACTTAACGCCTCTGCCACTAACGACCAGAACAATATATGTAAGATATTGCTTGTTGACTCTCCGTTCATGCTGGTTATCTGTCTTGATATACTGATGGAAGGACACTCTCTGACGCCCTTCATGGATGATCCTTATGATAAATAATTGGAGTGATAAATATTTTGATCTGTAGTTGAAGTATCAAGTGTTAGAGTAGTAGGATCAGTTATTACAATGATAGTAACGATTTAAATAATAAAAAAATTATATAATAAGAGATACAATTATATATACTATATAATTATTATTATTATTATTATTATTATTATACTGGCGCACGGGAATAATATTATGAATTCAGTTTGTTGCTCTTATAGCAAAACTCTACAGGTTACCCGGCGCTACCCGGGTCAACTCGGTGTATGTCTCTCTCTCTCTCTCTCTCTATATATATATATATATATATATATATATATAGATATATATATATATATATATATATATATATATATATATATATAATATATATATATATATATATATATATATATAATATATATATATATATATATATATATATATATATATATATATATAATATATATATATATAATATATATATATATATATTATATATATATATATATATATATATATATATATATATTATATATATATATATATATATATATATATATATATAATATATATATATATATATATATATATATTATATATAATATATATATATATATATATATATATATATATATATATATATATATATATATATATTAAAAATAGTTATTAAATTTTAATTTTAGATTGTCTCCCTTTATAAATGACAATGTCTGTGTGTTTTTCTGTCGAAAGCTGGAGGGCAGACGCTTGGGGTTAGACTCGCTCAATTTTGCACCTTATTTCTTGTGGGGTACGTGCCTTACATGGTCGGGTCAGTGTCGGCTAAACTCAAAAGAAAACATCATTGCACGATCATATACTCCTCACGACGATTTGGCACTGGTCACTGATAGACAGATGAGAGAGAGAGAGAAGATGGGAGAGGGGGAAGGGATAGGGAGGGAGAAAGAGAGAGAGGAGGAGAAGGGGATAGAGAAAGTGAAGAGGGAGAAGAAGAGAAGACGGATAAAGAGTTAGCGAGGAGGTGAGAACTGGAGGGAGAACATGAGAAGTAAAGAGAGTATGGAGAGAGAAAAAGAGTGCTGAAGGTAGAGAGAGAAAGGGAGCTGGAGGGAGAGAGAGAAGGTGGTCAAGCCGTGAACGACTTCGATTCTCAGCGCAGGTCCCAGGTTCGAATCCCGGCAGGAGAAATTTCTTGAGGCGGCATCCTGAGGATGACCAGTAATTGGTCAAGTAGTTATACACAGTCACAACACCTCACACCTGACACCTGACACACCTGACACACCTCACACATGACACACCTGACACACCTCACACCTGACACACCTCACACGTGACACACCTCACACCTGACACACCTCACACCTGACACACCTGACACACCTCACACCTGACACACCTGACACACCTCACACCTGACACACCTCACACCTGACACACCTCACACCTGACACACCTCACACCTGACACACCTGACACCTGACACACCTGACACCTGACACACCTCACACCTGACACACCTGACACACCTCACACCTGACACACCTCACACCTGACACACCTCACACCTGACACACCTCACACCTGACACACCTCACACCTGACACACCTCACACCTGACACACCTGACACACCTCACACCAGACACACCTCACACCAGACACACACGTGACACACCTCACCTGACACACCTCACCTGACACACACCTGACACACCTCACCTGACACACCTCACACACCTGACACACCTCACACACCTGACACACCTCACACCTGACACACCTGACACCTGAGACACCTCACACCTGACACACTTCACACCTGACACACCTCACACACCTCACACCAGACACACCTCACACCAGACACACCTCACCTGACACACCTCACACCTGACACACCTCACACACCTGACACCTGACACACCTCACACCTCACACACCTCACACCAGACACACCTCACACCAGACACACCTCACACCTGACACACCTCACACACCTCACACCAGACACACCTCACACCAGACACACCTCACACCTGACACACCTCACACCTGACACACCTGACACACCTCACACCTGACACCTCACCTGACACACCTCACACCTGACACACCTCACACCAGACACACCTCACACCAGACACACCTCACACCAGACACACCTCACACCAGACACACCTCACACCTGACACACCTCACACCTGACACACCTCACACCAGACACACCTCACACCTGACACACCTCACACCTGACACACCTCACACCTGACACACCTCACACCTGACACACCTCACACCTGACACACCTCACACCTAAACACACCTCACACCTGACACACCTCACACCTGACACACCTCACACCTGACACACCTCACACCTGACACACCTCACACCTGACACACCTCACACCTGACACACCTCACACCAGACACACCTCACACCTCACACACCTCACACCTGACACACCTCACACCTGACACACCTCACACCTGACACACCTCACACCAGACACACCTCACACCTGACACACCTCACACCTGAGACACCTCACACCTGACACACCTGACACACCTCACACCTGACACCTCACCAGACACACCTCACACCAGACACACCTCACACCAGACACACCTCACCTGACACACCTCACACCTGACACACCTCACACCTGACACACCTCACACCAGACACACACCACACACCTCACACCTGACACCTCACCTGACACACCTCACACCTGACACACCTCACACCAGACACACCTCACACCAGACACACCTGACACACCTCACACCTGACACACCTCACACCTGACACACCCCACACATCTGACACACCTCACACACCTAACACACCTCACACCTGACACATCACACCTGTCTCACATCACACCTGACACACCTCGCACACCTCACACACCTGACACACATCACACCTGACACACCACACATCTGACACACATGATACACACACACTCACCCCCCCCCCCCCCCACACACACACATCTCTAACCTGCATACCATGCAAGCTGATGGAGAAGATTGTGCGAAGAAAGCTAGTGGAACATCTGGAGCGAAAGAACTTTGTAACATAGCATGAATATGGGTTCAGGGATGGCAGGTCCTGCCTCACAGGGTTACTTGAATTCTACGACCAGGCAACAAAAATCAGGCAAGAAAGAGAAGGCTGGGCAGACTGCATATTTTAGGATTGCCAGAAGACCTTTGATACAGTACCACACACGAGGCCAGTGCACAAGCTGGAGATGCAGGCTGGAGTGAAAGGAAAGGTACTCCATTGGATAAAGGAGTACCTAAGCAACAGGAGACAACGAGTCAATGTGAGGGCCGAGGTCTCAGATTGGCGAGATATTACAAGTGGAGTCCCACAGGGGTCAGTCCTTGGAACTATACTGTTTCTGAAATATGTAAATGATCTCCCAGAGGGTATAGAATCGTTTCTCTCAATGTTTGCCGACGATGCAAAAATTATGAGGAGGATTGAAACTGAGGACGATAGTAGGAGGCTACAAGATGATCTAGACAGACTGAGTGAATGGTCCAACAAATGGCTGTTGAAGTTAAACCCCGAGTAAATGCAAAGTAATGAAACTAGGCGGTGGAACAGGAGGCCACGCACAGGATACATAATAGGAGATGAAGTACTTAATGAAGCAGAGAGAAAGATCTAGGAGTTGATATCACACTAAACCTGTCTCCTGAAGCCCACATAAAAAGAATAACGTCTGCGGAATATGCGAGGCTGGCTAACATCAGAACAACCTTCAGGAACTTGTGTAAGGAATCATTCAGAATCTTGTACACCACATATGTAAGACCAATCCTGGAGTATGCGGCCCCAGCATGGAGCCCGTACCTTGTCAAGCACAAAACGAAGCTGGAGAAAGTCCAAAGGTATGCCATTAGACTAGTCCCAGAACTGAGAGGCATGAGTTGCGAGGAAAGGCTGCGGGAAATGCACCTTACGACACTGGAAGACAGAAGAGTTATATGAGACATGATCTCAACCTGCAAAATCCTCAGGGGAATCGACGGGGTAGACAAGGATAAACTATTCAACACTGGTGGTACGCGAACAAGGGGACACAGGTGGAAACTGAGTACCCACATGAGCTACAGGGACGTTAGAAAGAACTTTTTCAGTGTCAGAGTTGTTAACGGATGGAACGCATTAGGCAGTTATGTGGTGTACGCTGACTCCATACACAGTTTTAAATATAGATATGATAGAGCCCAGTAGGCTCAGGAATCTGTACACCAGTTGATTGACAGTTGAGAGGCGGGACGAAAGAACCAAGCTCAACCCCCTTAAGCACAACTAGGTGAGTACACACACACACACATCGGCACACATGCCGCTGATATCATCAGCGGCATATGCTAGACTGGCCAACATAAGAACTGCCTTTAGAAACTTGTGTAAGGAATCGTTCAGGACGCTGTATACCACTTACGTTAGACCAATCCTGGAACATGCAGCTCCAGCCTGGAGTCCCTACCTAGTTAAACACAAGACAAAGTTAAAGAAGATTCAGCGGTATGCCACCAGGCTCGTCCCGGAACTGAGAGGCATGAGCTACGAGGAAAGGCTAAAAAAGCTGAACCTCACGTCCTTGGAAAACAGAAGAGTAAGGGGAGACAAGATAACCACCTACAAAATTCTCAGAGGAATTGACAGGGTGGACAAAGATAAGCCTTCAGCCCGGGTGGGACACGAACAAGGGGACATAGGTGGAAACTTAGTACCCAGATGAGCCACAGAGACGTTAGAAAGAGTTTTTTCAGTGTCAGTGTAGGTAATAAATGGAATGCACTAGGCCGTGATGTGGTGGAGGCTGACTTCATACACAGTTTCAAACGTAGATATGATAGAGCCCAATAGGCTCAGGAATCTGTACACCAGTTAAAAGTTGAGAGGCGGGACCAAAGAGACAAAGCTCAACCCCCACAAGCACAATTAGGCGAGTACAATTAGGTGAGTATACACACACACACACACACACACACACACATCTGGATCTGGACTACTAATTATGGGAGACTTCAACCATGGGAATGTAGATTGGAAGAATAGAGACCCGCATGGAGGACCAGAAACATGGAGAGCTAAGCTGCTGGAAGTGGCAACAAGAAACTTTATAAGCCAGCACATCAAAGAACCAACAAGAATGAGAGGAGAAGATGAACCAGTAATGCTTGATTTGATATTTACCCTAAATGAGTGGGATATAAGAGAAGTTAAGATGGAAGTGCCCTTGGGAATCAGTGACCACAGTGTATTGAACTTTGAGTACCTGGTAGAGCTAGGACTTATCTCCCCCAAAAAAGGACTAGGAATCAAAAGGCTGGCATACCGAAAGGGAAATTATGAACAGATGAGAAGTTTCCTAAGTGAAATACCTTGAGACACAGACCTCAGAGATAAGTTTGTACAGGGTATGATGGACTATGTTACCCAAAAGTGTCAGGAGGCAGTAAACAGGTTCATCCCGGCCCAAAGGTAAAAATCCGAGAAGCAACAGAAGAATCCATGGTATAATAGGGCATGTATGGAAGCGAAGAAACTGAACAAAAGGGCGTGGAGGAACTTCCAGAATAACAGAACACCAGAAAGCAGAGAGAGATACCAGAGAACCAGGAATGAGTACGTCAGGGTGAGAAGAGAAGCAGAGAAAAGCTTTGAAAATGATATAGCAAACAAAGCCAAGACCGAACCAAAGCTACTCCACAGTCACATCAGAAGGAAAACAACAGTGAAAGAACAGGTATTGAAACTTCGAACAGGCGAGGACAGGTATACAGAGAATGACAGAGAGGTGTGTGAAGTACTCAACAAGAGGTTCCAAGAGGTCTTCACAATAGAACAAGGTGAGGTCACTGTGCTAGGAGAAAGGGAGGTAAACCAGGCGGCCTTGGAAGAGTTCGAAATTACGAGAGAGGAGGTCCAAAGACACCTGCTGGATCTGGATGTTAGAAAGGCTGTTGGTCAAGATCGGATCTCACCATGGATACTGAAAGAGTGTGCAGAGGCACTTTGCTTGCCACTCTCCATAGTGTATAGTAAGTCACTGGAGACGGGAGACCTACCAGAAATATGGAAGACGGTAAATGTGGTCCCAATATACAAAAAGGGCGACAGGTAAGAGGCACTGAGCTACAGGCCAGTGTCCTTGACTTGTATACCATGCAAGGTGATGGAGAAGATCGTGAGAGAAAACCTGGTAACACATCTGGAGAGAAGGGACTTCGTGACAAATCGCCAACATGGGTTCAGGGAGGGTAAATCTTGCCTTACAGGCTTGATAGAATTCTACGATCAGGTGTCAAAGATTAAGCAAGAAAGAGAGGGCTGGGCGGACTGCATTTTTTGGATTGTCGGAAAGCCTTTGACACAGTACTGCATAAGAGGCTGGTACATAAGCTGGAGAGACAGGCAGGTGTAGCTGGTAAGGTGCTCCAGAGGATAAGGGAGTATCTAAGCAATAGGAAGCAGAGAGTTACGGTGAGGGGTGAGACCTCCGATTGGTGTGAATTCACCAGTGGAGTCCTACAGGGCTCTGTACTCGGTCCTATCTTGTTTCTGATATATGTAAATGATCTCCCAGAGGGTATCGATTCATTTCTCTCAATGTTTGCGGACGATGCTAAAATTATGAGAAGGATTAAAACAGGAGAGGACTGTTTGAAGGTTCAAGAAGACCTAGACAAGCTGAAGGAATGGTCGAACAAATGGTTGTTAGAGTTTAACCCAACCAAATGTAATGTAATGAAGATAGGTGTAGGGAGCAGGAGGCCAGATACAAGGTATCATCTGGGAGAGGAAATTCTTCAGGAGTCAGAGAAGGAAAACGACTAGGGGGTTGATATCACGCCAGACCTCTCTCCTGCAGCACATATCAAGCGGATAACATCAGCGGCATATGCCAGGCTGGCCAACATACGAACGGCATTCAGATACTTGTGTAAAGAATCATTCAGAACTTTGTATACCACATATGTCCGGCCAATCCTGGAGTATGCAGCCCCAGCATGGAGTCCATATCTAGTCAAGGATAAGACTAAACTGGAAAAGGTTCAAAGGTTTGCCACCAGACTAGTACCCGAGCTGAGAGGTATGAGCTACGAGGAGAGACTACGGAAATTAAACCTCACTTCGCTGGAAGACAGAAGAGTTAGGGGGGACATGATCACCACATTGAAGATTCTGAAGTGAATTGATAGGGTAGATAAAAACAGTCTATTTAACACAAGGGGAACACGTACAAGGGGACACAGGTGGAAACTGAGTGCACAAATGAGCCACAGAGATATTAGAAATAACTTTTTTAGTGTCAGAGTGGTGGACAAATGGAATGCATTAGGGGGTGATGTGGTGGAGGCTGACTCCATACACAGTTTCAAGTGTAGATATGATAGAGCCCGATAGGCTCAGGAATCTGTACACCTGTTGATTGACGGTTGAGAGGCGGGACCAAAGAGCCAGAGCTCAACCCCCGCAAACACAACTAGGTGAGTACACACACTCAACCTCATAACTCCAAATGAATTATTGACCGTTACCCAATCCACACCTGCTGGTTCCTAACTCCTCAGCCTACAGTATATATCTACCATTCTACCAACTACTCGGTCCTAACTCCTCAGCCTACAGTAGATATAAACCACTTTACCAACCTCTCATCAATAACTCAGCCTACTGTAGATATCTTCCAATCTACCCACCTCGCGCGCATAACTCCTCAGCCTACAGTGTATATCTACCATTCTACCAACCTGGTTAAAAAAAAGAGGTAGAAAGAGAGATTGGGAGACTTAATAATATAATATTGTGTTTTTCTATAAATTAACTTCAAGGAAACAAAAAAAGATGAATTCTAATCATTCCAGTTTTTCAGTTATGACGCAAATAGTTGCCGCAACTTTGGTATTAATTTTAAGATATTTTGTTTTTAATCTCTCAAGGGATTAATTAGTGAAGTTTCTCCTCCGTAGGATGAAGAGGACACAGTTGTTCCACTTAATTAGCTGACAGTAGTTGGCGGTGGAACGCTCGTTAGTTATTGGTTGAAGACCGTTGAACAGTTAGTGACTTCAGGGTGTTCATCAGTTATCAGCAGAACAGTGTTGAATATTTAATAGTTCAAGAGTATTTATCAGTTACCAATATGAGAACGTTGAACAATAATTGAAGATTGTTCACTAGTTACCAGCGGAAGAGCGTTGAACAACTGATTGCTCTATAGTGTGTTCATCAGTTATCAACTGAAGTGTTGATCACATGTCCAGCATCACCATCAATATTATCGGTATCATCAATATTATTATCTTTATCCACACAACCCTCGTGATGGCCAGCACTGTCGTCTCCCTCACCGTCACCATATATCACCATCATCGTCAAACTCAAAATCACGATGATGAGTATCATCATTAACATCATAATCATCATAATTATCAATGTCACCATCATCACCAACACTACCATCTTCAGCAACACTGCAACCACAAATAATATGATTTTCTCTAATAAACTCGCGGTCATTGACTCGTGTGTGTGTGTGTGTGTGTGTGTGTGTGCGCGTGTGTGTGTGTGTCTGTACTCACCTAGTTGTACTCACCTAGTTGTGTTTGCAGGGTTGAGCTCTGGCTCTTTGGTTCCGCCTCTCAACCGTCAATCAACAGGAGTACAGATTCCTGAGCCTATCGGGCTCTATCATATCTACACTTGAAACTGTGCATGGAGTCAGCGTCCACCACATCTCTTCCTAATGCATTCCATTTGTCCACCACTCTGACACTAAAAAAGTTCTTTCTAATATCTCTGTGGCTCATTTGGGCACTCAGTTTCCACCTGTGTCCCCTTGTACGTGTTCCCCTTGTGTTAAATAGCCTGTCTTTATCTACCCTTTCAATTCCCTTCAGAATCTTGAATGTGGTGATCATGTCCAACCTAACTCTTCTGTCTTCCAGCGAAGTGAGGTTTAATTCCCGTTCTCTCTCCTCGTAGCTCATACCTCTCAGCTCGGGTACTAGTCTGGTGGCAAACCTTTGAACCTTTTCCAGTTTAGTCTTATCCTTGACTAGATATGGACTCCATGCTGGGGCTGCATACTCCTGGATTGGCCTGACATATGTGGTATACAAAGTTCTGAATGATTCTTTACACAAGTTTCTGAATGCCGTTCGTATGTTGGCCAGCCTGGCATATGCCGCTGATGTTATCCGCTTTATATGTGCTGCAGGAGACAGGTCTGGCATGATATCAACCCCCAAGTCTTTTTCCTTCTCTGATTCCTAAAGAATTTCCTCTCCCAGATGATACCGTGTATCTGGCCTCCTGCTCCCTACACCTATCTTCATTACATTACATTTGGTTGGGTTAAACTCTAATAACCATTTGTTCGACCATTCCTTCAGCTTGTCTAAGTCTTCTTGAAGCCTCAAACAGTCCTCTTCTGTTCTAATCCTTCTCATAATTTTAGCATCGTCCGCAAACATTGAGAGAAATGAATCGATACCCTCCAGGAGATCATTTACATATATCAGAAACAAGATAGGACCGAGTGCAGAGCCCTGTGGGATTCCACTGGTAACTTCACGCCAATCGGAGGTCTCACCCCTCACAGTAACTCTCTGCTTCCTATTGCTTAGATACTCCCTTATCCTCTGGAGCACCTTACCAGCTACACCTGCCTGTCTCTCCAGCTTATGTACCAGCCTCTTATGCAGTACTGTGTCAAAGGCTTTCCGACAATCCAAGAAAATGCAGTCCGCCCAGCCCTCTCTTTCTTGCTTAATCTTTGTCACCGGATCGTAGAATTCTATCAAGCCTGTAATGTGTGTGTGTGTGTGTGTATATATATATATAATTATATATATATATATATATATATATATATATATATATATATATATATATATATATATATATATAATATATATATATATATATATATAATATATATATATATAATATATATATATATATTAGTATATTTTGGTAGCAGTCTTTCCTGTAGACATATATTATTAAATATGACCGAAAAAGTAAGATTAATAATTCTAACACGAATTTTCTCTATCTTTAGTACATTTCTTTTCCCTGTTGGTGGTAATTCAAAAATCAATTCTCCAAAATTCATTTTTATTTCTAGTCTGACGCGACACTTGAGCGTGTTTCGTAAAACTTATTACATTTTCAAAGTCTTTAGTTTAAACATACACAACTGAATAGAACTTACACATCTCCGATTTGTTTATATCTACATATGAGTGAGGTGGATGGGGAGAGGTGGCATTAATAGGGTATTAACTTCATCAACACAAGACAGAACACGAAACAATGGGTATTGAATGGAAGTGATTGTAGAAAGCCTATTGATCCATATTTATTGATGCTTCTATATTGGAGCGGAGTCTTGAGGTGGGTAGAATATAGTTGTGCATTAATTGGCTGTTGATTGCTGGTGTTGACTTTTTAATGTATAGTGCCTCGCAAACGTCAAGCCGCCTGCTATCGCTGTATCTATCGATGATTTCTGTGTTGTTTACTAGGATTTCTCTGGCGATGGTTTGGTTGTGGGACGAGATTATATGTTCCTTAATGGAGCCCTGTTGCTTATGCATTGTTAAACGCCTAGAAAGAGATGTTGTCTTGCCTATATACTGGGTTTTTTGGAGCTTACAGTCCCCAAGAGGGCATTTGAAGGCATAGACGACGTTGGTCTCTTTTAAAGCGTTCTGCTTTGTGTCTGGAGAGTTTCTCATGAGTAGGCTGGCCGTTTTTCTGGTTTTATAGTAAATCGTCAGTTGTATCCTCTGATTTTTGTCTGTAGGGATAACGTTTCTATTAACAATATCTTTCAGGACCCTTTCCTCCGTTTTATGAGCTGTGGAAAAGAAGTTCCTGTAAAATAGTCTAATAGGGGGTATAGGTGTCGTGTTAGTTGTCTCTTCAGAGGTTGCATGGCGTTTCACTTTCCTTCTTATGATGTCTTCGACGAAACCATTGGAGAAGCAGTTGTTGAGTAGGACCTGCCTTACCCTACAGAGTTCTTCGTCAACTTGCTTCCATTCTGAGCTGTGGCTGAGAGCACGGTCGACATATGCGTTAACAACACTCCTCTTGTACCTATCTGGGCAGTCGCTGTTGGCATTTACGCACATTCCTATGTTCGTTTCCTTAGTGTAGACTGCAGTGTGGAAAGATGTATCAGTCATGGAAAAGAGCGGAGGTTTCCAGTCATATATATATATATATATATATATATATATATATATATATATATATATATATATATATATATATATATATATATATATATATATATATATATATATATGTCGTACCTATTAGCCAGAACGCACTTCTCAGCCTACTATGCAAGGCCCGATTTGCCTAATAAGCCAAATTTTCCTGAATTAATATATTTTCTCTAATTTTTTTCTTATGAAATGATAAAGCTTCCCATTTCATTATGGATTAGGACAATTTTTTTTATTGGAGTTAAAATTAACGTAGATATATGACCGAACCTAACCAACACTACCTAACCTAACCTATCTTTATAGGTTAGGTTAGGTTAGGAAGCCGAAAAAAGTTATGTTAGGTTAGGTAGTCGAAAAACAATTAATTCATGAAAACTTGGCTTATTAGGCAAATCGGGTCTTGCATAATAGGCTGAGAAGTGCGTTCTGGCTACTAGGTACGACATATATATATATATATATATATATATATATATATATATATATATATATATATATATAGTCTGGTTCCCAAGACTCCCTCCTGGAGGACATTAGAAAAATCCAGGAGCAAGGTGCAGTTTTAGGCCTCATCTGAACCCTTCTAAATGTGAAATAATATGTTCCAACCAGGGCATCATAGAGAGAATAGAGGGTCTTCTGCCAAATATCCATAAAACTAAACCTGAAGACAGCACACTCCTAGGAGCTCCCCTGGGGTTGAAAGCCATCGATGAGGTCCTTGATAAGAAAATCGCCGACCTTATGAGTATGGATGGGAGGATTGAGGATATTGATGCTCATGATGCACTCTACCTCATCACCAGATGTCTGTCCCTCCCCCAGTTAACCTACTTTCTGAGGTGTTCACCATCTTACAGTTGCCAAAAACTAAGTGAGTATGACCGGTTACTGAAATCAATGCTAGAAAAAGCCCTTAACCTCTCTCTTGATGACCTACAGTGGAAGCAAGCCTGTCTTGCCGTAAGACTTGGGGGCCTCGGAGTTCGAACAGCAACGCAAATCGCTGTTCCAGCCTTCCTGTCCTCCTTATCAGCATCCGACGACCTTGTGAAGGAAATTCTACCTGCCCACTTACATCAGCTGGCAGGTGTACGTGATCCCAATTTTACACGCTGTGCCACAGAGTGGGCGTCTCGTACAGGCCCATCACCTCAACCACCATCCCCAAAAGCCCACAAGCAATCCAGCTGGGATGGCCCCATTGTAGACCAAGTTGCTGCAGAGTGCCTGGGTGCTGCAACAACACAACACGACATTGCTCGCCTCACAGAAGTAGCAGCCCCACATGCAGGGGATTTCCTGTTAGCAACCCCAATGTCGGCAACTGGCACGCGTCTCACACCACACGCCCTCCGAATTGCTGTGGCCTTCGCCTTGCTGCCCCAATCCACACCAGATATAGGATATTTGCGGCGAGGTGGTGGCTGACAGGTACGGCCACCATGGCCTACTCTGCCAAAGCACAGGGGGATGTGACTCGGGGTACAGTGAAGTTAACGACATCATCAAGACGAGCCTCACCACAGCTGGATGCCCAGCTGAAAGAGAGCCCGTTACCTAACGTCCCGTAACTCTGATGCTCTTATTGGTCGCCCGGATGGTATCACAGTGAACCCCTGGAAGAATGGCAAGCAGTTGGTATGGGACTACACGTGCGTATCAACCCTGGCTAACACCTACATTAACCTCAGTGTTGCACAACCAGGTGGCGCTGCCAAGCAGCCAAATCCCGTAAGTATAGAGAACTGGATCACCACTACAATTTTGTCCCCATTGCTTCTGAGACACTCAGCGCCTGGGGTAAAAGTGCTACCAGTTTTTTGAAGGAACTGGGTTCTAGGCTCATTGAAACAACAAGGGACCCAGGAGCTGCCAGTTTTCTTTTCCAGCGCCTCAGCATGGCGATACAGAGGGGAAATGCGCACTGCATCCAGGGTTCCTGCCCGCCATCTGAGGAGCTGGAGGAACTCGACAACCTATGATAACCATCTTTGTAACCTATATGTAACTCCTTTTTTGTAACAAAGTTCAAATAAAGCAAATATATATGTGTACATACAAAAGAATGGGGGTGGTAGGAGAAGATAATATTAGTGTTCAGTGAGAAACCACAAGGTCTCCTCTGAATACTTTTTATTTTCTTCTCCGAGGCTATGGGTCCCTACATTGGCACCAGAGGTTGTACCCTCACAAATTTTATATATATATATATATATATATATATATATATATATATATATATATATATATATATATAGAGAGAGAGAGAGAGAGAGAGAGAGAGAGAGAGAGAGAGAGAGAGAGAGAGAGAGAGAGAGAGAGAGAGAGATCAATAACTCGTCAGAAACAGAAAACGAAGTATCGGAGAAAATTTCTAGCTTCACGATAATACATAACAAATAGCAAGGAATATCAGTCTCCCTTACAGAAAGGCATCACACTTTACACTTGGACTGGTCGGTACAGCGGCGTCCTCGAGTCTTACAGATTAGTGTTCGATCCCCGATGGTTCAAGTGGTTGGGCACCGTTGCCGACAAGCAAAAAACAATTCACCCCAATTATTAATAAAATAACTCGCAAAATTATTTTCCAAAACCCCCCCTGTTCCTAACCCCCCACGACCAACCACCTCCCACTACCTCAACAATCACCCTCCCTCCCAGCCAACGATGAATTGAGGCGGGCTAACAATCAAGAGCAGAGCAGCAACAATCGTCCGGTCAGCTGAGAGTGTTGTAACTATCCAGACAGTGTTCACTTACCCCAGATATTCTCCGTGAAGTTTCTCAGAGCTGCTCTATTATCCGCTAGATAGAGCAGGGACTTATAGTAGGTGTTGGGGGAGTGTGGGGGTGTGGTGGTGGGGAGTGTGGGGGTGTGGTGGTGGGGAGTGTGGGGGTGTGGTGGTGGGGAGTGTGGGTGTGGTGGTGGGGAGTGTGGGGGTGTGGTGGTGGGGAGTGTGGGGGTGTGGTGGTGGGGAGTGTGGGGGTGTGGTGGTGGGGAGTGTGGGGGTGTGGTGGTGGGGAGTGTGGGGGTGTGGTGGTGGAGAGTGTGGGGGTGTGGTGGTGGGGAGTGTGGGAGTGTGGTGGTACCTGGTTGATACCTGGGTGACAGGGTTCTGGGAGTTCTTCTACTCCCCAAGCCCGGCCCGAGGCCAGGCTCGACTTGTGAGAGTCTGGTCCACCAGGCTGTTGCTTGGAGCGGTCCGCAGGGCCACGTACCCACCACAGCCCGGCTGATCGGGAACTTCTCTTAGAAAACCGTCGTTTTCTCTTGAAAATGTCCACGGTTGTTCCGGCAATATTTCTTATAGTCGCTGGGAGGACGTTGAACAACCGCGGACCTCTGATGTTTATACAGTGTTCTCTGATTTTGCCTATGGCACCTCTGCTCTTCACTGGTTCAATATTGCATTTTCTTCCATATCGTTCACTCCAGTACGTTGTTATTTTACTATGTAGATTTGGGACCTGACCCTCCAGTATTTTCCATGTGTATATTATTTGGTATCTCTCTCGTCTCCTTTCTAGAGAGTACATTTGGAGAGCTTTGAGAGGATCCTAATAATTTAGGTGTTTTATCTCGTCTATGTGTGCCGTATATGTTCTCTGTATTCTCTCTATTTCAGCAATCTCTCCTGCTCTGAAGGGGGAAGTGAGTACAGAGCAGTACTCGAGACGGGACAACACAAGTGACTTGAAGAGTACAAACATTGTGATGGGATCCCTGGATTTGAAAGTTCTCGTAATCCATAAGATCATTTTTCTGGCTGACGCGATATTTGCTTGGTTATGCTCCTTAAACGTTAGATCGTCGGACATCATTATTCCCAAATCCTTGACATGCTGTTTTTCTACTATGGGATGATTCGATTGTGTTTTGTACCCTGTATTATGTTTCAGAACCTCATTTTTGCCGTACCTGAGTACCTGAAATTTATCACTGTTAAACATCATGTTATTTTCTGTTGCCCAATCGAAAAATTTGTTGACATCTGCTTGTAGTTTTTCAATGTCTTCAGCAGAGGTAATTTTCATGCTGATTTTTGTGTCATCTGAAAAGGAAGACACGAAGCTGTGACGTGTATTTTTGTCTATATCAGATATGAGAATAAGGAACAGTTGCGGTGCAAACACTGTACCTTGAGGTACAGAGCTTTTAACATCGCTTGGACTCGATTTCATCTGATTGACTGTTACTCTGTTTGTTCTGTTCGACAGGAAATTGAATATCCAGCGTCCTACTTTTCCAGTTATTCCCATTGACCTCATTTTGTGAGCTATCACCCCATCGTCACTTTTGTCGAACGCCTTTGCAAAGTCTGTGTATACAACGTCTGCATTTTGCTTTTCTTCTAGGGCTTCTGTGATTTTGTCATAGTGGTTGAGTAACTGTGACAGACAGGATCTTCCCGCTCTAAATCCATGTTGTCCTGGATTGTGCAGTTCATTGTTTTCCATAAACTAGAAATTTGATTCCTAATCACTCTTTCAAACACTTTTATTATGTGTGATGTTAGTGCAACTGGCCTATAATTTTTTGCCAAGGCTTTATTTCCCCCCCTGTACAACGGAGCTATATCTGCAGATTTAAGTGCTGCTGGTATCTCCCCTGTATCCAGGCTCTTTCTCCATATTACGCTGAGTGCTCTCGCTACTGGTACTTTACATTTCTTTATGAATATTGAATTCCATGAGTCAGGCCCAGGAGCTGAGTGCATAGGCATATTGTCAATTTCTCTTTCAAAGTCTTCCGAGTTTGTGATAATATCCGTTATATTATCTGCAGCTTGAATGTAATTCATAAAGAAGCTGTCTGGGTCATCAACTTTCATGCTGTTTATTGGTGTGCTAAACATAGCCTCATACTGGCTTCTTAGAATTTCACTAATCTCTTTGTTGTCTTCTGTGTACGTACCTTCATTTGTAATTAACGGCCCAATACTGGTCGAGGTTTTGGATTTTGATTTTGCTTATGTGAAAAAATATTTCGGATTTTTCCTTATCTCTTGTATAGCTTTCTGTTCCATTCCATTTCCTCAGACTCATATGATCGCTTCAACGTTTGTTCTATTTCTTCGATCTCCCTGCTTAGGCTTGTTTTCCTTGCTTGTCATAGTTGTGTCTGCCGAAGCATTTCCGTTATTTTTTTCCTTCTCCTGTACAGTCGTCTGCGTTCTCTTTCTAGAGTGGTCCTCTTTCTGCCCCTCCTCACAGGTACGTGCTTCAAGCAGACCTTGTACGCTTCAGCTGTCAGTTGAGCTATTCCCTGTGTGACGGGCAAGTGTTGGAGTGTTGATGTTCGGCAGTCCTCCAATGGCAGGTGTCAAAGCCTGGTCACACTTAAAACAAAAATATAGACTGCTTGCCTGTTGTCTGTGGTAAGTTAGAGGGAGGAACACGTAAAACACAAAGTATGAACAATGAAAATTTAATATATTTACTTTAAACATAAATGAAAATAAAGACAAATCTCGGGGAATTAAAAATACAATGAAAGAATAAAGAACTGCAAAGACAATGTGAGACACAATAATACAATGATGAAATGTAAAATGGTGCTGAGAATATCGGCTATGGCTGAAACCTCCCTTCGTATACGAGCTAATGAGCTAGTATGCCAGAGAGAGATGTCAACGCTAAGAGCACAAGGAATATTCTGAAGTTGATAGTTGGTCAGGCTCAGACGTCGACTCGGGTAGAGGGCGCTGAGGTGCGGCATGCAGGTGCGCGGCTGGTGAGTCACCAATCAAGAGCAGTCAGGCTGGTGAAGGGTAGTTAGCTGGTTTGATGACGAGCCGGCGTGTGGAGTGGGGGAAATTGGGTACGTTTTGCCTCCTGGCCAAACGTTTTGTGCTACAGGTGACGTATCTTGAATGTAGCATCTTATACTTGTATTTTGGGACGTAACTTGAAGTAGGGAAGACCAGGCTCAATCTCTCTTGAAAGAGATTATCGTCACACCTGTTTGGGAGTTTTGTCGCTTAAGACCGTCTCCTATTGAATGGTTGCAAGGTCTATATTTATTTTTTCCCAGTCAATCCTCTTATTGTTGAAATTGAATTGATTGAATATTCCTTCTCGCTTATTGGGTCTCTTAGACCTGCTACCGTTATTTATGCTAGTTCGCACTTCAATGAGCTTATGGTCTGAGTATGAAGTATCTGAGATTGTAATGTTTCTGATTAGTTTATCATTGTTTGTGAATAACAAGTCTAGTGTGTTTCGTTCCTAGTTGGTTCTGTAATCTGTTGATTGAGCGAGAATTTGTCACAGAATCTCAAAAGTTCTCTGACCTGTGGTTGGTTATTTCTCGGGTCATTCCCTGCTATGATATTTGTGTTTGCCATTCTCCATCTTAGACTCTGTAAATTGAAATCTCCAAGAAAGATAATATCTGGCGCTGGGTTTGCTAGGTTATCAAGTATGTTTTCTATTTTGTGCATCTGCTCTGTGAATTCCTCAACCGTTGTAACTGGCGGTTTATATATTAGAATAATAATTAGGTTTACTTTCTCTACCTTAATTCCAAGTACCTCTACCACCTCATTAGTTGAGTTTAGTAGTTTTGTGCATACCAGGTCTTCTTTAATATACAGACCTACTCCTCCATTTGACCTAGTTTTTCTATCACATCTATATAAATTATAATTTGTAATCCAGATTTCACCATCCATGTAATCTTTTGTATGAGTTTCCGTGAATACCCCAAATATTGAGTTTGACTGTAATAGGAGTAGGAGGCCATTTATGAACTTAACTTTATTTCTTGACTTTGGCTCTAAACCTTGAATGTTTGCAAATATGAATGATTGTCCATATTGTGTGTCACTTCTGGAAGGTTTTGGTAGTTCTCCCTCCTCTCTACCCTGACCCAGGGTGTGTTGTTGTGGCAATGGTTTGTCCAGTTTTGGAAGTGATACTGGGGAGTGTGGTAGTCTCTGTGTAGTTGGGGGTGTAGTATTTGTGGGCTTGATGACAAACCGTAGTCCAGTCTTGGGCATTTCCCCCTCTTCATCCGTACTCCTGCCACGTTTCTGCCTGTCTGTTTCTCCCTCTGTTTGTACCTGCCTCTAAAAAAATTTCAGGGCTATTATATTGGACTTCCTCTCTTATATAGCGCTGTGTACCTCTGACTTGGAAATCGGGGCAATGAAGATCGTAGCATTTCCTCTCATTAACTGAGAGTTTGCATAACTTAGGGTGAAAATATCTACTCTATATCAGAACGACATCTGCCTTTACCTAACCAGTTTCGGCATTTTCGTGGGTGCATGAATGAGCATTCTGTGCCTCTGGGCCCATATCTACACTGTCCTTTTGCATAATACCTGCAAATATTTTCATCTGTGATTGTATTCTTGTTTGTACCCGTGCACGACATGGCTACCTCTGTGTTTTTTGTTCCAACTTTCTCGTTTCTGCATTCATTCTCGGTATTGCCCTTATCTTTCTCCTTGTTGCTTTCGTCTTTCTCATTTGTGTTCTCATTCGTCTCATTTTTTCTCTCCTTATTCATATCACCAGTTTGCTCTACAATACTGCCTTCATTTTTGTGTACCTCGACACTATGCCCTTCTACATGGTGGGGTGTGGTGGTGGAAAGTGTGGGGGTGAGGTGGTGGGGAGTGTAGGGGTGTGGTGGTGGGGAGTGTGGGGGTGTGGTGGTGGGGAGTGTGGTGGTGATGATTGTGTGAAGTGGGGTGGTGGGGAGTGTGTGGGGTGTGGTGGTGGGGAGTGTGGGGGTGTGGTGGTGGGGGGTGTGGTGGTGATGATTGTGTGAAGTGGGGTGGTGGGGAGTGTGTGGGGTGTGGTGGTGGGGAGTGTGGGGGTGTGATGGTGGGGAGTGTGGGGGGTGTGGTGGTGGGGAGTGTGGGGGTGTGATGGTGGGGAGTGTAGGGGTGTGGTGGTGGTGAGTGTGGGAGTGTGGTGGTGGGGAGTGTGTGGGTGTGGTGGTGGGGAGTGTGGGGGTGTGGTGGTGGGGGGTGTGGTGGTGATGATTGTGTGAAGTGGGGTGGTGGGGAGTGTGTGGGGTGTGGTGGTGGGGAGTGTGGGGGTGTGATGGTGGGGAGTGTGGGGGTGATGATTGTGTGAAGTGTGGTGGTGGGGAGTGTGGGGGTGTGATGGTGGGGAGTGTGGGGGTGTGGTGGTGGGGAGTGTAGGGGTGTGGTGGTGGTGAGTGTGGGAGTGTGGTGGTGGGGAGTGTGGGGGTGTGGTGGTGGGGAGTGTGGGGGGTGTGGTGGTGGGGAGTGTGGGGGTGTGATGGTGGGGAGTGTGGGGGTGTGATGGTGGGGAGTGTGGGGGTGATGATTGTGTGAAGTGTGGTGGTGGGGAGTGTGGGGGTGTGATGGTGGGGAGTGTGGGGGTGTGGTGGTGGGGAGCGTGGGGGTGATGATTGTGTGAAGTGTGGTGGTGGGGAGTGTGGGGGTGTGGTGGTGGGGAGTGTGGGGGTGTGGTGGTGGGGAGTGTGGTGGTGATGATTGTGTGAAGTGTGGTGGTGGGGAGTGTGGGGGTGTGATGGTGGGGAGTGTGGGGGGTGTGGTGGTGGTGAGTGTGGGGGTGTGGTGGTGGGGAGTGTGGTGGTGATGATTGTGTGAAGTGTGGTGGTGGGGAGTGTGGGGGTGTGGTGGTGGTGAGTGTGGGGGTGTGGTGGTGGTGAGTGTGGGGGTGTGGTGGTGGTGAGTGTGGGGGTGTGGTGGTGGTGAGTGTGGGGGTGTGGTGGTGGGGAGTGGGGGGGTGTGGTTGTGGGGGTGTGGTGGTGGGGAGTGTGGGGGTGTGGTGGTGGGGAGTGTGGGGGTGTGGTGGTGGGGAGTGTGGGGGTGTGATGGTAGGGAGTGTGGGGTGTGGTGGTGGGGAGTGTGGGAGTGTGATGGTGGGGAGTGTGGGGGTGTGGTGGTGGGGAGTGTGGGGGTGTGGTGGTGGGGAGTGTGGGGGTGTGGTGAAGGGGAGTGTTGGGGTGTGGTGGTGGGGAGTGTGGTGGTGTGATGGTGGGGAGTGTGGTGGTGATGATTGTGTGAAGTGTGGGGGTGTGGTGGTGGGGAGTGTGGTGGTGTGGTGGTGGTGAGTGTGGGGGTCTGATGGTGGGGAGTGTGGGGTGTGGTGGTGGTGAGTGTGGGGGTTTGGTGGTGGGGAGTGTTAGGTGTGGTGGTGGGGAGTGTGGGGGTCTGATGGTGGAGAGTGTGGGGTGTGGTGGTGAAAATTGTGGGATGTCTTGGTGGGGAGTGTGGGGGTGTGGTGGTGGGGAGTGTGGGGGTGTGGTGGTGGGGAGTGTGGGGATGTGGTGGTGAGGAGTGAGGGGAGGTGTGGTGGTGTGATGGTGGGGAAGTTTGGGGGTGTGGTGGTGGTGGGGAATGTGGTGTTTGGTTGTCGTATACATGTATACATAGTGAGGACTGCAAGGGGGTGGGGGGTGTAGAGAAACAGGTAATAGACAAAGGTCTTACTGTTATGGTCGGCTTTACTTGCCTATTTGCAGAGCGTAACTCGCATTATGTGTAAGAAAATAATATAGAATGTGAGAATACATGTGTGTGGGTGCGTGTGTGTATCTTGCAAGGGTTGGTGCCTGATGTGTGTGTTATCTATAAATTGGATGTCTGCCGGTTTGTCTATCTCTCCAAGATTGTAGACCAGACGCCTAAAGCAAGTCTAACCCAATTTTATCATTACTGCGAGGTTCGTGCCCAACATGAGAGGGTCGGTGTGGTCGTCATTATAATGAGCACCACTTGACATAGTGGTAAAGCGATCTGCAACTATTTTTTATTAATAACGCTAAAATAAAAATAAATAAACATATTTATGGGTTCAAGAGCATAACTGATACGCTAATCACTACACCACGCAGACCCTACAAAAGGGAACGAAACTTCGGAGTTTATCCGCAACATTTCGATCCCCCGAGGGGCACCAGGGTGGTAATCGGTCAGATTACCTTTTTCATCAAGCAATTACCAGGGAGAACTCGGGCCGTTTATTCACACAAATACTTGCCTAAACCACAATTGAGAGGTAAACAGAGGTAAACGGATAAACTCCGAAGTTTCGTTCCTTTTTGTAGGTTCTATGTGGTGTAGTGGTTAGCGTATCAGTTTTTCTCAGGTGCGCGAACACCTGTGCTTTATGAGTTCGAGTCACTTACTATGGTTGGTGCCTTATGTGTGTTTATATATATATATATATATATATATATATATATATATATATATATATATATATATATATATATATATATATATATATATATATATATATATTATATATATATAATAGAGAGAGAGAGAGAGAGAGAGAGAGAGAGAGAGAGAGAGAGAGAGAGAGAGAGAGAGAGAGAGAGAGCTTCTGTTCAGCATTCTGGTGTGTTAAGTTATGCCGCTCTAATGTAAGCTATTGTTGCACAAAATACTTTCCGTTGCAACTCAAGAGGAAAATCAACGCTATATACAGATGGCACAGTTAGACGTTGGAAATTACGGAATCCTAATAAAAAATTTGTTTTTCGCCGATCTATTTAATTGACAGTTAAACTGTAACTCTTTTCAAAGTAATTTTCGTCCTACGTCAAACATCGGCTGTACCAAGACGCCAACTCGTCATATGAATATGTGAATAACGTAATAATAAATATATATTATTCTAAGCTTGAAACAATCCATTAATCCCACCGACTATTATTTAACTCGGCATTTTAATCAACAAATCAGCGATAAAATGCTCTTAAAATTTTATAAATTCTGACACACATCACTGATCTTCATACGCCCAAATTGTTAACGGAAAACAATAACAAAATGTAAATACCACAGAGGCTTCAATTTTTAACGGTCATCAACCATATATACTTGTAAATATATGGTTTGTGTTTTTACACATTTGCAAAGCTGTGCAGAGTTGGAAATTCTAACAGTGAATTTCAGTGTTTGCGAGCAGTAATGTATAACTGAGTCAGTGTGTGTCCACACACACACCGTTGTATAAATGGGAAAGTGCGTACATTCACCATTGTATAATTGAACAAGTGTGTATCCGTGTGTTAATGCCCTATTGTACAACTGGCATAAACAAATTCAACGACAAATATTAGGGTAGCTAAAGGCGTCACTGAAATAGACAAAAAAAAACTTCTCCCACCTTCCTCTTACCCATGCCCAATACCCATTACATGTCTCACCTTTCCTTAACCCTACAATACCTACCCTATTCATTTACCCTTCCAAAGTCACTGGATGAGGACAAGGGAGACAGGTCCTCTCTTGTTTCTACGACAATGGGTATCGCAGTACATTCACGGTATGCACAGTGTTTTTAATTTGTTATTTCTGCCGATATAAGATTATCGAGCTGCGAGCTTTTTGACCTCCTTTGGCTTGCCGGCGAAAGAAACCTCATATCTTCGTTAAATAACGTATTAGCTGAGTTGTGTAACGTGTTAATTGTTTTTCTGTTTTGATATCTGCGTTGATACAATGTAAATAACACGATGTATGAGTGTTACTTGCCTTTTATAACGTGTTATCAACGTTATCTAACGTGTTATTTGCGTTTTGCAACGTGCTTTCTATATTATAAGAAATTATATGCATTATATATATGGTTATGGAAATATATATATATATATATATATATATATATATATATATATATATATATATATATATATATATATATATATATATACATATATATTGCTTTATATAATGTATCAGAATGGTGAAATCATTGTACCTTACGAAATCAGACCGTCAAACGACTGCCAAAAGAAAAGAATTGAGATAAAGAGAGAGAGAGAGAGAGAGAGATAACTTCATCTTTCACAATATCTTCTTGGAAAGTCTTTCCAGTTCTCCTGCACTATTTTGAGTCAGATTCTTTGTGTTCCTGAGTGGTCACAGGGAAAAGTTTCTGACACCTGGAGCATGTCTCCCTAAGACAAAGGGGGAAAGTCTCCCTAAGACACGTGGGGAAAGTCTCCCTTAGACACGTGGAGAAAGCCTGTCTAACACACTTGCAGCAAGTCTGTCAAAGTTATTTGGATCAAGTCTCTTAAGACTTGTAGCAAGTCCCTCAAAGACACCGTGAGAAACATCTTTCTAAAATACCTGAAATAAGAATCTAACATACTCTAAGTCAGTTTCTACGACACTTGAAACCAGTTTCTAAGACACTTGAAACCAGAATCTTATACACCCGAAACAAATCTCCTTAAGACACTTGGAGCCAAAAGGAAAATTCGGATGGAATACAAAAAAAATTGTGATTATTTTTCAGCGTGAAGTTTTTAATGCTTAATCTGATTAGTTCAAACAGACCTGGGAAAAACTTTGAAAAATACTGCAAAATTTCACGGAGAGAAAATTCGAAATGAAGTTGACAGAGGAAATTTGAGGAAGAGAAGATGGTAAATCAAGCTCCTTACGTTGAATTACCTCTCAGATGCATGACTCCACAAAGGAAAAGCTGGCAAGTGAAGACAGAGAGTAGATGGTGCAGGTAAGCTAGTTAACACAAGCCTCGCTGACAGGCAAGAAACAGATTATATTGGGCACAATTATTGAGTGAAAGGCATATCTGCCAATAGGTGGATAATCGAGTGTAACGCGTCGCTAATACCGGCTCTACTATCCTCACTACCACTACACATGTACACGAGAGCACATTCTCGTTAATACTCTAACAACTCGACCTCTCAACTAGTACAACTCATTTTGTACGTTATGGTCCCCTAACGAACATATTCCAAAGTGTAATGAAAGGACTGGCTGACCAAAGTCAGCATTTATTATGTATCGGTAGTTTAGGTTAGGTTAGGTGGGGTGTTGGGGTTGAGAAGTTTCTGGTTAGGTTATCACTTTTATGTTTTGTATATATATATATATATATATATATATATATATATATATATATATATATATATGTATATATATATATATATATATATATATATATATATATATATATATATATATATATATATATATACATATACATATACTAGCTGTACCCGGCCACGCGTTGTTGTGGCTCAGCAACGCATGTGCGTTGCTGAGCCACAACAACCTTCCCCTGTCTCCTAGTCCTCCCCACCATTCCATATGCCCCATCCATCATCCTCCCAACCATTCCTCACTCACCCATCCCCTCTTCCTTCCAAGCATTCCTCACTCACCCGTCCCCACGTCCTCCCACTATTCCTCCCCTCCCCCGTCCCTTTATCTTCCCCAACATTCCCCACTCCAGCGTCCGTTCGTCCTTCTAACCATTCCCCACTCCATCGTCCCCTCCTGCTCCCCCACCATCTCCCACTCCCCCCATCCCCTAATCCTCCCTACCATTCCCCCTCCTCCGTCCCCTCGTCCTTTCCACCAACCCCCACTCCTCTGTCCCCTTGTCCTCCCCACCATTCTCCATTTCCCTATCCTCTCGTCCCCAACTGCCCCATCTCTTTATTTTACCCACTATTACCCCTTCCCCGGTCCTCTTGTCCTCCCCAACATTTCCCACTCCCTCGTTCGATGCATTCCCAAACAATCTGATGATCCCATCAGAAAATTAAGAACATCAAATGATCTGATGTTCCCATCACTGATATATAAGAAAAACTGATAAAAAAACGAAATGAAAAACAATGAAAAAATACAAAAATAAACTATACTCAGGAAATGAATGGTATGGTAAACACCACAGCTCATTTTTAACGCAATGTCACACAAAATATATTAAATCCAAATGAAAATAAATCGAAATTTATGAAAATTAAATTTATAAATGCAATCGGAAACACTGAAATGGAATCGTAACATATTTAGTATAGCGTGAGTTGCTATTACGTGCAACAGGTGGCGCTGTTTTTCAAAATAACATGTTTTTACATGTCACAGGTGTGGGATCTATAATGTCGGTATATAAAAACACGCGTGTATTCGAATGGAACGTTGTATCAAATTTCAAGGCAATCAGTAATGAACTTTCAAAGATTTCAGTGTGTGCTGCTCTTACGTCCAACAGATGGCGCTGTTTTTTTCTTCAAAAAAAAGCACGATTTTTCTGTCACAGGTGAGGTATGCATATAGGAAGTATATAAAAACACGCGCCTATTCGAATGCAACGTTGTGTCAAAATTTTAAAGCAATCGGTAAAGAGGTTTTTAAGATTTCCCTCCCACGAAAAACACCTGAAAAAAAACATGTTTTTTCCCTCACAGACGTAATATCTATATACTATGTATATATAAACCTGCTTGGATGGGAATAGAACATTGTGTGAAAATTTCAAAGCAATCGGTGAAGAACTTAATGAGATTAGCGATTTTGAACAAACAAACATTTACATTTTTATTGATATAGATATATATTCTCCCCAACATTTCCCACTCACTCGTTCGATGCATTCCCAAACAATCTGAAATCTGAATCAAATCAAACAATCTGAGAAGCCAGGTCTCAACTAGGTGCCCAGCGGAGAGAGAACCTCGCATCCTAGGGGTTCAAAACCCGGATTTCCCTGCACTTCGCCCTGATGGCATCACCATATACTCATGGAAGGAGGGTAGACAGTTGGTGTGGGACTACACATGTGTATCCACCCTAGCTGACACCTATGTACACTTCAGTGATGATCAAGCAGGTGGGGCGGCCAACCACAGGGAAACAGCAAAATCACTCAAGTACAGGCGACTGGAAGGTCAATACCTCTTTGTTCCCATAGTGTCTGAGACGCATGGCCCCTGGGGCAAGAGTGCCTTGGGATTTCTCAAGGAATTGGGCTCCAAGCTCATTGACGTCACCAGAGACCCAAGGGGTTCCAGTTTTTTGTCAGCGCCTCAGTGTGGCGATCCAGAGAGGAAATGTCTGCTGCGTCCTCGGTTCCTGTCCGGAAGCGGAGGAGCTTCAAGAGATCTATAACCTTTAGGCATTTTTTGTATCAACCAATGTGTGTCTTGTAACCTTTAACCACCAGAGTGGTACCCCTTATATATAAATATAAATATAAATATATATATATATATATATATATATATATATATATATATATATATATATATATATATATATATATATATATATATGTATATATATATATTATTAAATATGACCGAAAAAGTAGGATTAATAATTCTAACACGAATTTTCTCAATCTTTCGTACATTTCTTTTCACTGTTGGTGGTAATTCAAAAATCAATTCTCCAAAATTCATTTTTATTTCTACTCTGACGCGACACTTGAGCACGTTTCGTAAAACTTATTACATTTTCAAAGACTTTAGTTTAAACATACACAACTGAATAGAACTAACACATCTCCGATTTGTTTATATCTACATTTGAGTGAGGTGGATGGGGTGAGGTGGTATTTAATAAGGTATTAATTTCATCAACACAAGACAGAACACGAAACAATGGGTATTGAATAGAAGTGATTGTAGAAAGCCTATTGGTCCATATTTCTTGATGCTTCTATATTGGAGCGGAGTCTTGAGGTGGGTAGAATATAGTTGTGCATTAATTGGCTGTTGATTGCTGGTGTTGACTTCTTGATGTGTAGTGCCTCGCAAACGTCAAGCCGCCTGCTATCGCTGTATCTATCGATGATTTCTGTGTTGTTTACTAGGATTTCTCTGGCGATGGTTTGGTTGTGGGAAGAGATTATATGTTCCTTAATGGAGCCCTGTTGCTTATGCATCGTTAAACACCTAGAAAGAGATGTTGTTGTCTTGCCTATATACTGTTTTTTTTGGAGCTTACAGTCCCCAAGAGGGCATTTGAAGGCATAGACGTCGTTGGTCTCTTTTAAAGCGTTCTGTTTTGTGTCTGGAGAGTTTCTCATGAGTAGGCTGGCCGTTTTTCTGGTTTTATAGTAAATCGTCAGTTGTATCCTCTGATTTTTGTCTGTAGGGATAACGTTTCTATTAACAATATCTTTCAGGACCCTTTCCTCCGTTTTATGAGCTGTGGAAAAGAAGTTCCTGTAAAATAGTCTAATAGGGGGTATAGGTGTTGTGTTGGTTGTCTCTTCAGAGGTTGCATGGCGTTTCACTTTCCTTCTTATGATGTCTTCGACGAAACCATTGGAGAAGCCGTTGTTGACTAGGACCTGCCTTACCCTACAGAGTTCTTCGTCGACTTGCTTCCATTCTGAGCTGTGGCTGAGAGCACGGTCGACATATGCTTTAACAACACTCCTCTTGTACCTATCTGGGCAGTCGCATTTGGCATTTAGGCACATTCCTATGCTCGTTTCCTTAGTGTAGACTGCAGTGTGGAAACCTCTGCTCTTTTCCATGACTGTTACATCTAGAAAGGGCAGCTTCCCATCCTTTTCCATCTCGTAAGTGAAACGCAGCACGGAACTCCGCTCAAATGCCTCCTTCAGCTCCTGCAGATGGCTGACATCAGGTACCTGTGTAAAAATGTCGCCAACATACCTGCAGTATTTGGCCGGTTTCAAGTTCAATATATATATATATATATATATATATATATATATATATATATATATATATATATATATATATATATATATATATATATATATATATATATTTTAAACCTAGAAGGGGTACCATCTCTGGTGCAAGTGTAGGGACCCATAGCCGCGGAGAAGAAAATAAAGAGTACTCAGAGAAGACCTTGTGGATCCTCACTGAACACTTTGATATTTTCTTCTCCTACCACCCCTATTCTTTTGTTAAGTGTGTATATTTATCTAACTTTATTTGAAAATGTCATTACACAAAAACAAGTTTCAATATTGATTACATGCAGGGTACAAGGCTGCTTGTCACAAGTTGAACAGCTCCTCCAGCTCCTCAGATGGCGGGCAGGAACCGTGGATGCAGTGAGCATTTCCTCTCTGGATTGCCACACTAAGGCGCTGAAAAAGAAAACTGGCAGCTCTAGGGTCTCTAGTTGTTTCGATTAGCTTAGACCCCAACTCCTTCAAAAAGCTAGCAGCACTTTTACCCCAGGCACCAAGTGTCTCTGAGGCAATGAGGACAAAATTGTAGTGGTGCTCAAGGTCTCTGTATTTACGTGACTTGGCCGCTTCCCGGTGATTGGCAGCTCCTCCTGCTTGTGTAGCACTGAAGTCAACATAGGTATTGGCTAAAGTTGAAATGCAAGTGTAGTCCCACACCAACTGTCTACCTTTCTTCCAGGGGTTCACCGTAATTCCGTCTGAGCGACCGACAGGCTCATCAGAGTTGCGAGACATTAGGTAACGGGGCTCTCTCTCTGCTGGACAACCGGCTGTGGTAAGGCTTCTCTTAATAATGTAATTAACCTCGCCGTGTCTTGCATGCCATCCTCCCGTCCTTTGGCAAAGAAGGCCATGCCGTCCATATCTGTTGGCCTCTGCCTCGTCGTAAATACACATGTATTCGGTGTGGATTGGGGCAGTGAGGCGGAGAGCCACGACAATTCGGAGGGCCTGCGGTGTGAGACGGGTGCTGGTTGCTGACATTGGGGTTGCTAATAGGAAATCACCTGCATGGGGAGCTGCTACAGCTCTAAGTCGGGCAGTGTCATATGGTGTTGTCGCAGCTTCTAGCAAAGTTATATATATATATATATATATATATATATATATATATATATATATATATATATATATATATATATATATATATATATATAATATATATATATATATATATATATATATATATATATATATATATATATATATATATATATATATATATATTATATATATATATATATATATATATATATATATATATATATATATATATATATATATATATATATATATTATTATATATGACCGAAAAAGTAAGATTAATAATTCTAACACGAACTTTCTCAATATTTCTTATATTTCTTTTCACTGTCGATGGTAATTGAAAAATCAATTCTCCAAAATTCAATTTTATTTCTAGTCTGACGCAACACTTGAACGCGTTTCGTAATAACTTATTACATTTTCAAAGACTTTAGTTTACACACACACAACTATAACCTGCAAACACTAAACAGAGTTCTACTATGCTATAATTTAAACAGCTTTCATCTTATATACCCGCATTTGGGTGAGGTGATATGTTACACCAGTTTTGGATGAGGTGAACAAAACTTTCAACTCAAGATAGAACACGAAACAATGGGTATATATTGTAATTTAAAGGGAAGAATGGAAGTAACTGCAAAGGGCCTATTGGCCCATATATCTTGATGCTTCTATATTGGTGCGGAGTTTTGAAGTGGGTAGAATATAGTTGTGCATTAATTGGCTGTTGTTTGCTGGTGTTGACTTCTTGATGTGTAGTGCCTCGCAGATGTCAAGCCGCCTGCTATTGCTGTATCTATCGATGATTTCTGTGTTGTTTAAGATTTCTCTGGTGATGGTCTGGTTGTGGGGAAGAGATTATGTGTTCCTTAATGGAGCTCTGTTGCTTATGCATCGTTAATCGCCTGTGAAACAGATGTTGTTGTCTTGCTTATATACTGAGTTCTTTGAGGCTTACAGTCCCCAAGTGGGCATTTGAAGGCACAGATGACGTTGGTCTCTTTTAAAGCGTTCTGCTTTGTGTCTGGAGAGTTTCCCATGAGTAGGTTGGCCGTTTTTTTGGTTTTATAGTAAATTGTCAATTGTATCTTCTGATTTTTGTCTGTAGGGATAACGTTCCTATCAACAATATCTTTCAGGACCCTTTCCTCCGTTTTATGAGCTGTGGAAAAGAAGTTCATTTAAAATAGTCTAATAGGGGGTACAGGTGTTGTGTTGGTTGTCTCTTCAGAGGTTGCATGGCGTTTCACCTTCCTCCTTATGATGTCTTCAACGAAACCATTGGAGAAGCCGTTGTTGACTAGGTCTGCCTTACCCTACAGAGTTCTTCATCGACTTCTTTCCATCCTGAGCTGTGGCTTAGAGCACGGTCGACGTAAGCGTTGACAACACTCCTCTTGTACCTGTCTGGGGAGTCACTGTTGACATTGAGGCACATTCTTATGTTTGTTTCTTTGGTGTTGACTGCAGTATGGAAGCCTCCGCTTATTTCCGTGACTGTTACATCCAGAAAAGGCAGCTTCCCATTGTTCTCCATCTCGTACGTGAAACTCAACACAGAATTCCGCTCAAATGCGTCCTTCAACTGCTGCAGACATCTGGCATCAGGTTCCTGTGTAAAAATGTCGTCAACATTCCTCCAGTATATGGCGGGTTTTATTTTCGCAAATCACCTCATTGTTTGGGGCAACACGTGGGAAACACAAATGCAAACAAGCCTGAATGGTCCCCAGGCCTACATGCAACCGAAAACTCACACCCTAGAAGTGACTCGAACCCATATTGCCAGGAGCACTTTGCATCTGGCGTACAGGACACCTTTACCACTCGACCATCACATAAGCCACAAGTTATATGTAACCAAAGAACTCTTCCTGGTGAAGGATACGAACCATGCACCATGCTTTCTAAGGTTCGAATCCTTCACGAAGAAGAGTTCTTTGGTGATATATATATATATATATATATATATATATATATATATATATATATGTCGTACCTAGTAGCCAGAACGCACTTCTCGGCCTACTATGCAAGGCCCGATTTGCCTAATAAGCCATATATATATATATATATATATATATATATATATATTTATATATATATATATATATATATATATATATATATATATATATATATATATATATTGTGACAATAATCTCCTTCAAGAGATTGAGCCTGCTCTTCCCTCCACAAATACGTCGTTACATCTATATAAAACTACTATGGAAGAAATGTCCAACAACAACACCAGCAAGGTTTGCCAGAGAGCAAAACGTATGCAGCCAGGGACACCTGCTCAGACTCAAACCGCCAAACTACCCGTCTTGCTGCCGGCTCCTCGCTGATTGGTCGCCGGTCTGGCTGCAACTGCACTCGCCCACCATACTACTTGATGTCTGGGGCCGCCACGACCTCAGTCCTCAGAATATTCAGTGCTTTCACACAGTTAACACTTCTCCCTGCTAGACGTAAGCTTTGGCGTACGTGTACTAAGAGAGGTGATAGCTTAAAGCCGATATTCCCGCACCTCTCATTTACTTGTCTATTGCACTTCTTGTTATTTTGCTCACTTGTCTTAACGTAACTTTTCATTGTGTCATTTAATTATTCTTATTATTTTGATTGATTGATTTTATTATACGAATTTGTAAGTCTATTTTATTCATGTTTGGTTTATTTAACGTAATTAAAATTCCATTGTTAAAATTTACTTGTGTTTTGTGTGTCTTCTCCTTACCTTACCACAGACGAAGTTCCAGATTTTCTATTTTTTTTTATACTATGTGACGAGGCCATACCCCTAGCTTTGAACAGCCGAACACCAACGCGTTACCGTCACATATTATATGGGGGCCTGTCCTAGGAGCTTCACTCAGGTACTGGTGCCAAGTGGTAATTAATGGTAAGCGTATTTAACTTTGTTAACGTAGCTTTTACTATTTTTCATATTCAATTTCATTTTTTATATGGTGCGGTGTATTGTGCATTACGAGAGTAACATATAGTGAAGGTGAGACAACTTTGGATTACGTGGTGACTGTAGGCCGCAGTCATACTCTTAATTGGTCATCTCTCCCTCCGTGTTATTATTCGTGTTTACCATCTTTGTCCCTTGGATATTTCTCATTTTTGACAGATCATCATATTGGTACCCTGGTACTGTGGTCTGCCCCGGGTCAAGAGTACCCAATCTTCTGCAATCTGACTGTAGGAGGACAAAGAGGGCCATAGTTCCTCTAGCTCGAACTTTAGTTGCTGAATTGGGACCTCAACAGCAGTTCTCGTCACCAGTTGACACCTCGCACCCCTACACGTCAGTCAGAGATGATGATACATACAATGGTAGGGAATTAGCTTACTTTTTCAGAGCACAAAAGTTCGCTAATTCTGTAAGTATCATATTAAATTCAGTAGGAAAAACTTGCTTTATGTCCTATAGAGACTTGGCAAGGTATGCCTACATCCTTGGACTACCAATTTTACTTTTGAGGCAATTTACTGTTTCATTTGTTTTCGAAACTCTTTTTCATTTGTTAGTAGGATTTTCTTGCCCTTATCCTCTTACATGAGTACCGGGTACAAGATTTCCTGCGCCCTTGATTTAATTTAATCATTTAACATCTTTTACTTAACTTTAATTGTTAAAGATCTCACAGGATAGGTACCAGTTGCCACGTTGTCCTGTTTCTGACATTCACTATTGAATATTCGTGTACCTTTATTTGCTAATTTCACCATGTTTCGTCTCCAAGCTTTCCGTGCAAATCCAGCAGGTGAAATAGGGACTTTAAGTCGTGCCAAGAGGACTGAATTACAAACTCTTGCACATGAGTATCAACTAGAAGTTCCCTACCAAGCCAACAAAAATGACCTACACAACCTGTTGCTGGATTACTATTTAGAGCAAGGTAAGATAGACTCTGAAACTCATGAAACTTACTATATTGCAAATAAAACTGCCTTGGCAATGATGAAACTTAAACTAGAGCTGGCCAAGATTGAACGTGAGCAGCAAAGAGAAGCAGCTGCCATACGAAGGGAAGAACAAGAACGAGAAATCACCCTCAGAGAACGTGAAACTACTTTGAGGAGAGAAGAACAAGAACGCGAAGCTGCCTTGAGGAGAGAAGAACACGAACGTGAGGTCGCATTACTCCGTGAACGTGAACGAGTACAGCTTGAAACACTCCAGGAGCGGGAACGCGTACAGCTTGAAACCAAACAACGCGAGTTGGAGATGCAACGCGAACATGACAAGCAACAAGCGACTCTGGCTCTAGAGTGTCGTCAACGAGAAATCGCCTTGGAAACTTCACACTTCACTCAACGCCAACAAGCTACTGCCAATCTTCCCGTCAGTTTTAATATATCACATGCAAGTAAGTTAATGCCATCCTTTGTAGAAGCAGAAGTTGATGTGTTCTTTACCACCTTTGAAACCCTTGCTAATCAACTCAGTTGGCCTGTCGACCAATGGGCCACACTTCTCAGAGTCCATCTTACAGGTAGAGCTGCAGTCACACTCAGTACTTTGGCGTCTGAGAATGACTACCACACTCTGAAACAAGCAGTGTTGGACGCCTACCTCCTCTCTACTGAAAGTTATAGAAGGAAATTCCGTGACCACCTGAAGGCAAGTACCACTACCTTCCTCGAGTTTGCTAACACGAAACGGAGGTATTTCATGAAATGGCTGGAAGCAGCACATGTCTCTACTTTTACAGAACTCGTCAACCTGATGCTTGTTGAAGAATTCTTGAGACGTGTGCCGCCTCCTGTCCGCCTCTACTTAGCAGATAAAGAAGAAACTGACTACCTGAAGTGTGCTAAGTCGGCTGACACTTACAGCCTCATCCACCGGCTGACACCCGAACCATCCTCCAGTAAGAAGTCGTGGTACAGTTACGAGAAAGTGAGCCCCGATCAAGCTGGTTCACAACTGTACTGCAAGTATTGTAGACCCTATGGACATACCATAGACAAGTGTGGTAAGTCTCAATACAAGGGAACCACTGACCAACAAAAACCCAAACCAACTCCTCCTAAGTCCGGTAAGCCTGTGATGAATGTTGGTGTTAATGTTAATGATCTTTCTCTTTTCAGTAACCACCTGTATACTGGAACTGTCTCTGCCAACGGTTCAAATCCGGAGGGACGTTTCAAATTGAAGATCTTGAGGGACACAGCGGCTCTTCAATCGATCATCTTGAAGTCGGCTGTGCCCAACATCGTCTACACCGGAGAAACTGTCTTCATCACTGACCTCACTGCTACCACTCCATACCCTCTCGCCAGAGTCCACCTGGATTGTCCCTACGTGAACGGAGAAGTCCAAGTCGCCGTCAGGGAAAAGCCTTTTCCCATGCCTGGAGTGCAACTTCTCCTAGGCAACGACTTGGCAGAAGACCTGCAACCGACCAACCTGATCGTCATGGACAAACCCCAGGTGTGTAACTCTGTGCCAAGTAACCCTATTCTAGAGTATGTTCCAGTAGAGGTTCAAGAGAGTGATGAAGTTTCTCCTCCGGTTCTCGTGACCACCCGTGCACAAGCCGCACGTCCACAGCCAGCTGACTCTACTGCTACCGCTGTCCCTCAAGACCCTCTGAAACTCCCCCCGCATCTGACCAAGTTGGAGTTCCGTAAGTTGCAGAGGGAAGATCTTACTTTAACACCATTGTTTTTTCAGGCTGAGACTCAACCCGACAGTATTCCTGGGTTCTTCCTAGAGAACGACTTGCTCTACCGCAGATATAGACCCAGTAAACTGAAGGAGGAGGACGATTGGGCCAACATCGACCAACTTGTGATTCCTACCAGCCTGCGGCCCACTATTCTACACCTGGCCCACGGAGCACTCTCCCACTACGGCTTCAACAAGACTTACCATGGAATTCGTCAAGACTACTACTGGCCAGGTATGGTAAATAACGTCAAACAATACGTAAAACAGTGTCATACATGTCAGATGGCAGGCAAACCGAACATCTCCATTCCCAGAGTGCCACTGATTCCCATACAGGTGCCTGCGGAACCTTTCCACAGACTCATAATAGACTGTGTTGGTCCTTTACCTTGGACCAGTTCAAGTAACGCCTACATCCTAACCATCCTGTGTCCTAGCACCAGATTTCCCATAGCAGTTCCAGTGAAGAACATCACGGCTGCTACGGTTATAAAACATCTATTGAAGATCTTCACTCGATACAGATTTCCCAGGGAGATTCAGAGCGACTGTGGTACCAACTTCACCAGTGATCTCTTCAAAAGGACACTGGAGGAGTTCAACATCAAACAGGTATTGTCCAGCCCCTATCATCCTGCTTCACAGGGTTCTCTTGAACGTAGTCATCAGACTATCAAAGCACTCTTGGAAAAGTTTTGTAGTGAAACCTCTACGGATTGGGATAAGCAGATTGACCTTATGTGTATTTTCAGAAGTCTCCCCAATGAGTCCCTAGGAGTATCTCCTTATGAGATGCTCTACGGCCGTAAGTGCCGTACTCCCCTTAAGGCTTTCAAAGACTCTCTCCGAGATGCCACCTTCAGTGAGCATCAGAATGTGCCCCAGTTTCTTCAAAACCTTCAACACATTCTAGAGAGAGTCCACCGTTTTGCCCATGATAATCTATTGAAAGCCCAGGAGAGAATAAAGACTCATTACGACCAGACCAGCAAAGTAAGAAAATTCAAGCCGGGAGACTTCGTCCTTGCATACTTCCCTATCCCAGGTTCACCTTTACAAAACAGGTTTTCAGGACCCTACCGCGTCAAAGAGTGCAGGAATAACAACAACTACGTAATAGAGACTCCAGATAGGCGGCGGAAGACCCAGCTGTGCCACGTCAACCTCCTGAAGCAATATAATGGTACTCCTCCCACTGTCCTAATTAACTGTTCCACCTTCACAGAACCCTACATCCACAGTGAGACCTTCCCAGCTTCTCCTCCCGAAAGCACTGACAAGGAGTCAGCGCTTTCTAATTCCGAAATCCTTAATGATCTTCCCAAATACTTTCAGGATAATAATCGTGCTCCTTTGCCATATTCTAATTCCACTCTCACCTCGTCAGATAAGCCCTTCATCCTCCATGTCGACGCCAATGGTACCGACGTTGGTGGTGTCGTGATGCAGCAACGAGGCGAGAAGAATACACCTGTCAGCGACTACTGCTACAAGGAACTACGGAACAATTGGCAAGGAGCTACTCTTCCTCATCCTGAAGCTCCAGCACTTCACTCCACACCTGAAAAGTGCTCGGTCCACCATCAACACGGACCACACCACCCTACACCTCCTGCAGCACGCCCACTTCTCATCTCAACGTCTTCTACTATGGGCTTGCTAACCGCAGAAATTCAACCTGGAGACACGCTTTACCAAGATTCCGACAACATCTTAGCCCATGATCTCTCCAGAGTTTATGAAGTAGAAGCGACTCCATCCATTACTCCACCACATAACGACGTACTTCTTCCAGAACCGCAGGCTTCGGGGGAGAGTTGTGACAATAATCTCCTTCAAGAGAATGAGCCTGCTCTTCCCTCCACAAATACGTCGTTACATCTATATAAAACTACTAT
>NC_091191.1:32133696-32166196 GCF_040958095.1 Procambarus clarkii
CTCCGATCCTCCTTCCCATCCTCTTCCTCCATCTATCGGCTCTCCCCACCGCCTGTCGGTGCGGGCGGATGTCCATCGCTCTCCTAACGGCCGTCGTGTGTGCTCTCGTTCGGCTTCTCCTGTTGAGACACTGGAATCCGTTGCCCGGTACGTAGTTGCTGGGACACCGGTCTCTTTAAGTCAGAAGCGTAAGCCTGGCTCCTCTCCTTCCTCTTCCCCGGCGGGTAAGAAGGCTTCGCTTTCTTCCTCAGCTCCTCCTTCTGGCTCTGTTGCTCCTTCCCCTCCCGTTTCAGTGCTTGCGCCCCCTGTTCCTGCTATGGAGGTTTCTTTGGCCCCTGCTTCCCTTTCGGTTGCTGCTCTTGCTGGGGTGCGCTCCCCTCTTTCTACTCCCCCTCCTCCTGCTGCTGTCCTTGACGGCTCCTCTCCGTTGTCTCCTCCTCTTCCTCCTCCTTCTCCTCCTCCTCCGGACCCTGCCCGCCCACCTCTGATCTGTTCTCCCGTTTCCTTCCCTCCGTCTTTGCTCAGTTTACCCATGCCCCCTAACCCTGACTTTGCTGACCCTGATATTCTTTAACGTGCTCTGTTGCTCTTTCGCCTTTGTTTCTTCCTTGTTCTCTGTTTTTGTCCTTTCTCTTCTCGTCGTTGTCCATTCTTCAATGGAACGTTCGAGGTTATTACGCCAATTTCCTCGAGCTCCAACTTCTGATTTCGCGGTTTTCGCCCCGTTGTGTCTGTCTCCAGGAGCCAATGCTTGGTGCTCGTCCTGGTCGTTTTCGTGGCTATTCCTTTCTCTCCCCCCCCCCCAGCCATTGCTGGGGCTTCTAATTCTTCTGCTCTCTTGATTCGGGCTGATGTTCCCTTTGTTCCTTTACTTTTTCCTTCGCCTCTCCATTGTTCTGCTGCTCGTATCTTTGTGGGGAAATGGTACACAGTTTGTTCCATTTATCTCCCCCCGAGTGTCCCGCTCTCTCTTCCTGATTTGAAACACCTCCTGGACTCCTTGCCGGAGCCTGTGCTCCTGCTGGGTGACTTCAATTGTCGTCATTCTCTTTGGGGTGACGTTCTGACGAATACCCGGGGTCGCCTCCTTGAGCCGTTTCTCCTCTCTTCTTCCCTGTCTCTTCTGAATTCTGGTGAGCCCACTCATTTGGACTCTCGGACTCGCACCCTTTCTTGTCTTGATCTTTCTCTCTGCTCTTCTTCTCTTTACTTAGATTTCACGTGGCAGGTTCTTGATGACCTCCATGGAAGTGATCATTTCCCCATCCTTGTTTCCTTTTTCTCTTTTCGCTCTTCCCTCTCTTTCCCTAGGTGGCAGTTTGCTAAGGCAGACTGGACCCTATTTACCCTCAGTGCTGCTCTCCCTGACCTCTCCCTTCTGCCTCTCTCTCGCGCTCTCCTCCTTTTTCATGACACTGTCTTCAACGCTGCCCTCCGCTCTATTCCTCGCTCTTCCTCTCGGGGTCCACGGAAGTGCGTTCCCTGGTGGAATGTGGACTGTGCTCGGGCTGTCCGCTGTAAGCGTGCAGCCTGGAAGAGGCACCGCCGTAGGCAGACGACCGATTCTTTTCTTTTCTTTCGGAAAGCGAGTGCGGTGGCCCGTAGGGCCATCCGTACGGCTAAACGTGAATGTTGGGCATCTTATGTCTCAACACTTACGTCCGAGACCCCTCTGGCCCAGATCTGCAAGCGTATCCGCAAGATAGCGGGTAAGTTCGTTCCCGATGTTTCACCGGTCCTTCACCTCCATGATACTCTTGTGGCGGACCCGTTGCAGGTCGCTTCCGAACTGGGTTCCCACTTTTCTTCTGTTAGCTCTGGTCTTCATCTTCCCCAATCTTTCCTTCTTCGTAAACCTGTCCTTGAGTCTCGTCCTTTAGATTTCTGCACTCATCTTCAGCTTCCCTATAATGATCCCTTCTCTCTCTCTGAACTTCGTTCTGCCCTGGCCCTCTGCGGTTCTACGGCGGCGAGCTCCGATGGTATTCATTATGAGATGCTTCGCCATCTCCCTCCGAGCACGTCTCAGTATTTACTGAGTCTGTATAATCGGATCTGGGAGTCGTCGTCAGTCCCTGAGGACTGGCTCGATGCCGTTGTCCTCCCTGTTCGCAAACTGGGGTCTCTGGGTACTTCCCCTAAGGACTTTCGCCCTATTGCTCTCACAAGTTGTGTCTGCAAACTCTTTGAACGTATGGTTAACGTTCGTCTGATGTGGTTCCTGGAACACCATCACCTCCTCTCCCCTTCTCAATTTGGTTTCCGCAAGTGCCGCAGCACGACAGATGTCCTGGTGAACTTGGAGGTCTATATTCGTACTGCTTTTGCTGCGAAGACCTCCGTTGTTGCCGTCCTTTTTGACCTAGAAAAGGCTTACGACACCACTTGGCGTTATCATATCCTATCTCAACTTCATTCTTTTGGCCTTCGTGGTCATCTCCCTCTCTTTCTCCGCAGCTTCCTCTCTTGTCGTTCCTTTCGGGTGCGCCTTGGTACCGCTCTCTCTCCCTCTTTTCAGCAATACGAAGGTGTGCCCCAGGGTAGTGTTCTGAGCACTACTCTTTTTCTTGTTGCCCTCAATGGTCTTCTTTCCTCTCTTCCTTCTGGTGTCTTCTCCGCTCTCTATGTCGATAATCTTACCCTTTGTTGTCAGGGTGATGATTCGCCTCTCCTTCAACGCCGGCTTCAACTTGCAATTGATGCCGTGTCGTCTTGGGCCACAGGTCATGGCTTCAAGTTCTCTACTTCTAAGACTTGTGCCATGACTTTTACGCGGAAACGGGTTGTTCTTCGTCCCTCTTTGTCACTTTATGGTCATCCCCTTGAATACAAAGATTCCGCGAAGCTTTTGGGGTTATTCCTTGACACTCGTTTGTCTTGGTCTCCCCATATCTCTTACCTCCGTGTTGAGTGCTCTAAGGCCCTTACCCTCCTTCGGGTCTTGTCCCATACTTCTTGGGGGGCAGATAGGCGCACTCTCCTTGGTTTACATTCCTCTCTCGTCCTGTCTAAGCTCGATTATGGTTGCCCTGCTTACTCGTCTGCTTCTCCTTCTACTCTTCGCCGTCTTGATGCTTTGCACCATACTGGGTTGCGCCTCAGTTCTGGTGCCTTTCGTTCGACTCCCATCCTTAGCTTATATGTTGACACTGGCTTCCTGTCTCTCCAGGACCGCCGTGATCGCTACTGTCTTCGCTATCTTGCGCGGTCCTTGCAACATCCTTCCTCTCGCCTCTGTCGTGCTTTAACTTTTACCCCTCCTGCGGTTCCTGTTCCTCTTCACCACCTCCCTCTTTCTGTCCGGTTATCTCGCCTACAGGATTCTCTCTCCGTTCGTATTTCTGATGTTTCTCCTCGTGTTGTTCCTTCTTTGCCCCCGTGGAGGGTCCCTCTTCCGCGGTTTTGTACTTCCTTGACCCGTATCACTAAAGCTTTTACCCCTCCTACGGTTCTAAAACGCCTTTTCCTCGAGCACTTTTCTTCTCACTCCCGCTCCGTTTCTGTCTTCACCGATGGGTCTATGTCAGCGGACGGTGTTGGCTACTCTGTTGTTTTTCCTGATCGCACTTATATGTGTCACTTGCCTCCGGAGACTAGCATCTTTACAGCGGAACTTTATGCTATTCTCTATGCTCTTCGTCTCCTGCTTTCTCGTTGTCAGTCTTCCTTTGTGGTTGTTGTTGACTCTCGTAGTGCCCTCATGGCTCTCGGGTCCTTTAATCCGGTTCATCCAGTAGTTGTCGAGATCCAGCATTGGCTGTTTCTCGTTCACAGTAAATTTAAGTCGGTTGAGTTTTGTTGGGTTCCCAGCCATATTGGTGTGTCTTTAAATGAGCGTGCGGATGCTGCCGCTAAGGAAGCTGTCCGCTCTTGTCCCATCTCTCGTAAAGGCATTCCGTATTCCGACTTTTACCCGGTTATCCATTCCTCAGTCCTTACCCGTTGGCAGGCTTCTTGGTTGTCTGTTACTGGTAACAAGCTACGTACTCTTAAATGTTGTGTTTCCTCGTGGCCGTCCTCCTTCCACCGTAACCGGCGGTGGGAAACAGCTCTGGCGAGGTTGCGTATTGGCCATACTCGCTTAACCCATGGTCACTTGATGGAGCGCCGCCCTGCTCCTTATTGTCCTAGTTGCATTGTCCCTCTTACGGTCGTGCATGTCCTTCTTGAATGTCCTGACTTCCAGGACGAGCGTGTGTCTTGCTTTCCGGCCGCCCCTCGCGGTCACCTGTCCCTCGATAGAATTCTTGGTGACTCGGATACTTTTGATATCATTCGCCTTATGCGTTTTTGTTCTCGTATTGGCATCCTTGGTGATATTTAGCGCCCTCTGATTATTTTGCGTATTTGATGGTGCTACATAGCCTTCCCGGTTTGGTGCCTTCTTTTGATAATTACTTACTTACTTGCTGAACTGTTGGTGTGTTTTAGTAGCAAATTTGGTGTCAAATAAATTAAAAAAAATGGCGTATTTAGAGAGAGGTTAGCGGGGGAACTGTTCACATCGTGCAGAGTGAACATCGACCAGGTTGACAAAAATTGCATCTCTTGTTTGGTAGAGCGTTCTTAAAGAGACCTACTTGAACAGAACCAACATGAATGGTAAGTATTTTGCAAATCTTTGAATAATATACTCCAGCCAGCCACATCTATTCTGTGTTGAAGAATCTGGTTTTGGGCCGTGAGACTGGCACATTTAGTCTGTTGGTCTAACAATTTATAATAAGAATGAGGATATAAATGTTAAGTTAGTACTAAATGCTCTATTAGAAGTCTCATTTAATAGATGTACATAAGTACACATACCTTTGCATCTGGTTGATGTACTAACATCCGCATAAAACATATTTTCGTAGTGAATTTGCCGGTAACATTTTTCACAAGTCAAGTGAAGGACATTTTCCACTCCTGATATGGTAGCTAACGAATTGAACTGGAGTCTTTTCGAGTTTTGCCTCATGATCAGACGGTATACTCCTTGAGAGAGCGATAACTTGACATTTTCTGGGGTGACCATAACTTGCCACCCTCAAACCCCCCTTGATAAAATATTTGTAAGGGGAGCATGACTGTGATCTACGTCTGCCTTCTTGTCTCCTGAAAATGTCAGGGTATGATCATGTGTAAAGTCGCCAGGTTCTGGTGCTTATTTCAGGGGTCTCTATCACAGTAGGTATCTGCGTACCTGCGGTGGACAGCCAGTGCGCCACCTTCTATTGTATTTGTTTATGTCAGCAGCCTTGATCTGTGTTATAAATATTTTTTATTTAACTTTATTAAATGAAACTAAAACAATGGGGAATTATCTTTATGGGATTTTTGGGAGAATGTGAACTGGGTTAACAACTTAGTCCACATATATTTAGTAAGTGAAATTTATTCATTGGCATAATGCAGTATTTCACCTCGTCCAGAAATATGGATTGTAATAGCTTAAAATCATAGAGCTGTGCAAAATTTAATTAGAGTTTTGGAGAGTTAACAAGAAAAGTTCCCTGGGGGGAAAGGGAAGCTTACTCTATGATTTGAAATTTTTTTCCACGTATTTTGTGTGGGTTGTAAAAGTACCTTTTTCGTCGATTTCTTCTTGTCAGGCGGTAAAGATTTTAGGGTATTGTGAGAGAATTTTTTATGTGACTCGTGGTCGAGAAGCTTATAGAACATATGATCAGTTCCTATGATAATGATTGTTACGGCCACTATGGATCACAACTGGGTTCTTTGCTGGTGGAACCAAAGTATTAGTATCCGACCCCAAGTCGGTAGTGGCTTTCAAGGAGTCGGCTTAGTAATGCAAGTAAAACACAAGGGGGAAGTTGAAAGGAATACGACACTTCATCAATTATTAATATATTCACATATTATAACTTTCCCATCACCTTAAATGGAATCATAAACGAAGTATTACTACACTAATATATAGACATGTGTCGCTTTCATAGGACACTAAGCGCTCCTCGATGCTCATGCAATGCAGTCTTGTCAACTTCCGTGTTTCCTCAACACACAATACCGTCCTCAACCAGTACTGGGAAACACCAACGAGTCTACCCTAGCCATGGGCCAGCCAAAACACAGTCTCACTAGGTGCTCCTTGTGAACGCCCACAATCACTCTCCAGCCTGGTGCTGGCAGAGAACATCAGCCTCGCGCTGCTGGGTCTTTACACGAACAAATACAAGGGTAGCGAACCCCTGGCAGGAGCTTCTTGCAACTAGCTAGTTACTCTCCTCCGTAGCACCTCACTGTCGGTCGTCTCTTCCTCTAGCCAGTCCCGGGATACGCCGAATTCTGTCACTGCCACTTCACAGGCAAACAACAGATACTACTCAGTTCCTCTTCGGCGGCAGCTCACTGCTCACGTAAAGCAGACTGGAATAGAGAGATAATAGGCTGCCCTGGGTAGCCTGTCTTCGTACCACTGCAGCCCTTCGTCGCCACTGTGGATACATACACGTAATCAGTAAACTGGGCGGTACTGGGGACACTAGGAAATACCACTTACGGACTCTGACATTGACATACAACTTCCTTCAGATAGATGGCGCTGATTTCTTGGCGCCCCCTCACCAGAGATCAGCTACAGCGACTCTTCGGGCTGACCAAGGCGGAAATCTAGAGTCTCTTGCAGGTATCATACCGCCACCACCAGATGGTGTCGTCCATTTTGTGGGGGTTTGGGGAGCAGACTCACAGATGGCGTTGACGTCGCTACTCCATTCTCCGACGATGGAGTCGGTCGGGTTCGTAACAATGATTGATGTTTCCTCCATACATCATGTATAACGTGCAATAGTGAGTTTCATGCGAATTATTGCACACATGAAAGACGATTTTGAAATTTATTATATGCGCATATCATAAGAGTACATACGTTCTTGAGTACTCACATGGGAAGAGTGAACAACATATCTTGAGGTTATCTTGAGATAATTTCGGGGCTTAGCGACCCCGCGGCCCGGTCCTCAACCAGGCCTCCTTTTTGTTACACTCCCTCCTGAAAGTAGCCCATAGCAGCTGTCTAACTCCCAGGTACCTATTTACTGCTAGGTATCAGGGAGAAAGAAACATTTTGCACATTTGTCTCCGCCTCCATCGGGGATCGAACCTGGAACTTCATGACTACGAATCCGAAGCGCTGTCCACTCAGCTGTCAGGCGCCCTGACAGCTGGGCGCCATATATATGCGTAGAGAAATAACTAGCATCCTAGGTCAATACACACGCACACACTGATACAAACGCACACACGCGCAAACATACACACAAACATACAACTATACACACATACACACAAACATTCACACAAACACACACACACACACGTGTGTTTGGGAACACAGGACACAGGTGGAAACTGAGTACCCAAATGAGACAGAGAGACATTAGACAGAACGTTTTCTGTGTCAGAGTAGTTAACAAATGGAATGCATTAGGAAGTGATGTGGTGGAGGCTGACTCCATACACAGTTTCAAGTGTAGATATGATAGAGCCCAATAATCTCAGGAATCTGTACACCAGTTGATTGACAGTTGAGAGGTGGGACCAAAGACCCAAAGCTCAACCCCCGCAAGCACAACTATGTGAGTACACACACACACACACACGTATGTAGTGGCACTGTAAAATATATATAAGTTACGAAGCATGTGAATAGATTCAAAATACACATTAGACATGAATCATTCGAAATTGTTTACAAAAACATGTATAAGACATACAACGTGAGTAACAGCTTCGACGTCAGCTCTAGACACGTGGTGAGAGAAACGTCTCTCAACCCCCCCCCCCCCCATCCCCACGACACACTGGCAGCGCGAATGTGCGTTAGAATAGTTAATGACTCAACTGCCAGTTCTCCTGTCAGCCCAAGTATCCACCAACCTGCGCTACATACATACATATATACACACACACGCTCACACACCCACACACACGCGCGCTCGCACACATAAACACGCAATTAAATCGAAAATAGTAAATAACAAATAGTAAATACACATACTCATATACTTGATCAAGGCCCCGCGAGCTAGAAGACACTACTCGGAAGTCGTAGTCCTAAGGACCCAAGTTCGATTACCGGCCGAGGCAGAAACAAAGTTTACACAGTTTTTTTCACCTGATAAGCTTGCTCACCTAGCAGTGACCAGGCACATCTGTGATATATATATATATATATATATATATATATATATATATATATATATATATATATATATATATATATATATATAATATATATAAATGTCAATACGATAAAGGATAATAGTTCGGGAGACAGTACATTATACAACCAACATTTAGAAAGGCAGGGTCCAGGAGCTAACCTGATCGATCCTGCAGGCACAAATAATAAACACACACACACAAACACACATCATCACACAAGGAGGTCAAGAGACACCTGCTGGATCTGGATGTTAGAGACGCTGTTGGTCAAGATGGGATCTCGCCATGGGTACTGAAAGAGTGTGCAGAGGCACTTTGCTTGCCACTCTTTATAGTGTAAAGTAGGTCACTGGAGACGGGAGACCTACCAGAAATATGGAAGATGGCGAATGTGGTCCCAATATACAAAAAGGGCGACAGGCAAGAGGCACTGAACTACAGACCAGTGTCATTGACTTATATACCATGCAACATGATGGAGAAGGTTGTGAGAAAAAAAACTTTTAACACATCTGGAGAGAAAGAATTTCGTGGCAAATCGCCAACATGGGTTCTAAGAGGGTAAATCTTTGCCCGATTGGCATAATAGAATTCTACGACCAGATGACAAGGATTAAGCAAGAAACAGAAGGCTAGGCGGACTGCATTTTCTTGGATTGTCGGAAAGCCTTTGACACAGTACCGCATAAGAGGCTGGTACATAAGCTGGAGAGACAGGCAGGTGTAGCTGGTAAGGTGCTCCAGTGGATAAGAGAGTACCTAAGCAATAGGAAGCAGAGAGTTACAATGAGGAGTGAGACCTATGATTGGCGTGAAGTCAGCAGTGGAGCACCGGCGGGATCTGTACTCGGTCCTATCTTGTTTCTGATATATGTAAATGATCTCCCGGAGGGTATAGATTCATTTCTCTCAATGTTTGCTGACGATGCCAAAATTATGAGAAGGATTAAGACAGAGGAGGACTGCTTGAGGCTTCAGGAAGACCTAGACAAGCTGAAGGAATGGTCGAACAAATGGTTGTTAGAGTTTAACCCAAGCTAATGTAATGAAGATTGGTGAAGAGAGCATGAGGCCAGACACAAGGTATCATCTGGGAGATGAAATTCTTCAAGAGTCAGAGAGAGAAAAAGACTTGGGGGGGGTGGGGGTATGTTGACATCACGCCAGACCTGTCCCCTGCAGCCCATATCAAGAGGATAACATCAGCGGCATATGCCAGGCTGGCCAACATAAGAACGGCATTCAGAAACTTGTGTAAGAAATCATACAGAACTTTGTTTACCACATATGGCAGGCCAATCCTGGAGTAAGCAGCCCCAGCATGGAGTCCATATCTAGTCAAGGATAAGACTAAACTGGAAAAGGTTCAAAGGTTTGCCACCAGACTAGTACCCGAGCTGAGAGGTATGAGCTAGAGGAGAGACTACGGGAGTTAAACCTCACTTCGCTGGACGACAGAAGAGTTAGGGGGGACATGATCACCACTTTCAAGATTCTCAAGGGAATATATAGAGTAGATAAATAAATAAATAAATAAATAAATAAATATGTTTATTCACGTAAGGTACATACATACATACAAGTGATGTTACATTAATGGATTGATATATAGATAGAGCTAGTACATACAATGCCTAAAGCCACTATTACGCAATGCGTTTCGGGCATATAAAGGCTATTTAACACAAGGGGAACACGTACAAGGGGACACAGATGGAAACTGAGTGCCCAAGTGAGCCACAGAGATATTAGAAAGAACTTTTTTAGTGTCAGAGTGGTTGATAAATGGAATGCATTAGGAAGTGATGTGGTGAAGACTGACTCCATACACAGTTTCAAGTGTAGATATGATAGAGCCCAATAGGCTCAGGAATCTGTACATCTGTTGGTTGACGGTTGAGAGGCGGGACCAAAGAGCCAGAGCTCAACCCCCGCCAGCACAATTAGGTGAGTACAGTTAGGTGAGTACACACACACAAGGGAAGGAGAGACAAAGGGAGGAGCTGAGTGAGGTCAGGAAGGGAGGGATGGACAGAGGATGAAGGGAGAGTGAGAGAAGAATGGATTCCAGGAATGAAGAAAGACCGAAGAGAGTGAGGGACTGAGTGAGGAAGGGCAGAAGCATGAAGAGATCACATGGACACCAGTAAAGAGAGACTCCAACGTCGTGTGCCGGGAGAATAAGCCGGAAAGATTTAGGTTTTATGGTAAGAGTAACACAATTACCAGCCAGGGCAGCGGCTGCCTCTGAGGGACCTGGAACGCCCCCCACTCGGCCGATAATGTACAGCGGTAGTGGCACCATTAGCGAGAGATCCCGGGAGCAACACGAGGCTCCCAACGGCAGCACCAGCGGCCATGGCAATAAACTCCCGATAGTTTAATCGACAGTTGTGAACGCTTTCACTGCTAATATCAGCATTGAAGACAGCAACAGCTTTATCGGGGAAAATATCCAACCGGAACATGTTTCAAAAGTAGCGCCATCAAGCGTATGCTGACGACTACCGATATCAAAGACATCTGCGAGTGAACGAGTGAATGAATATCCTGACACGCAGAAGAAAGGTCAATAGTTGTATAAATGAAAGCAGGAAGGTGAAGGCCGCCAGTAATAACATCAGAAACAGCATCACTGTGAACCATGAGTCGATGGCGTCAGCTTAACTGCTGCAGGTCGCGCTGGGCCCACGACGGACATGCAGGTGTCGGCAGAGGCCAAGCAGTCGTCGGTGGTGGCCAAGCAGGCGTCGGTGGCGGCCAAGCAGGCGTCGGTGGCGGCCAAGCAGGCGTTGGTAGTGGCCAAACAGGCGTCGGTGGTGACCAAGCAGGCCGCGGTGATGGCCAAGCAGGCGTCGGTGGCGGCCAAGCAGGCGTCGGTGGCGGCCAAGCAGGCGTCGGTGGCGGCCAAGCAGGCGTCGGTGGAGGCCAAGCAGGCGTCGGTGGTGGCCAAGCAGGCGTCGGTAGTGGCCAAGCAGGCGTCGGTGGTGGCCAAGCAGGCGTCGGTAGTGGCCAAGCAGGCGTCGGTGGCGGCAAAGCAGGCGTCGGTGGTGGCCAAGCAGGCGTCGGTGGCGGCCAAGCAGGCGTCGGTGGTGGCCAAGCAGGCGTCGGTGGTGGCCAAGCAGGCGTCGGTGGTGGCCAAGCAGGCGTCGGTGGTGGCCAAGCAGGCGTCGGTGGTGGCCAAGCAGGCGTCGGTGGTGGCCAAGCAGGCGTCGGTAGTGGCCAAGCAGGCGTCGGTGGAGGCCAAGCAGGCGTTGGTGGCGACCAAACAGGCGTCGGTGGTGGCCAAGCAGGCGTCGGTGGTGGCCAAGCAGGCGTCGGTGGTGGCCAAGCAGGCCGCGGTGGTGGCCAAGCAGGCGTCGGAGGGGGCTAAGCAGGCGTCGGTGGCGGCCAAGCAGGCGTCGGTGGTGGCCAAGCAGGCGTCGGTGGTGGCCAAAAAGGCGTTGGTAGTGGCCAAGCAGGTGTCGGTGGCGGCCAAGCAGGCGTCGGTGGTGGCCAAGCAGGCGTCGGTGGTGGCCATGCGGGCGTCGGTGGCGGCCAAGCAGGCGTCGGTGATGGCCAAGCAGGCGTCGGTGATGGCCAATCAGTCGTCGGTGGCGGCCAAGCAGGCGTCGGTGGCGGCCAAGCAGGCGTTGGTGGCGGCCAAGCAGGCGTCGGTGGCGGCCAAGCAGGCGTCGGTGGTGGCCAAGCAGGCGTCGGCAGCGGCTAAGCAGGCGTCGGTGGCGGCCAAGCTGGCGTCGGTGGCGGCCAAGCTGGCGTCGGTGGTGGCCAAGCAGGCGTCGGTGGTGGCCAAGCAGGCGTCGGTGGCGGCCAAGCAGGCGTCGGTGGTGGCCAAGCAGGCGTCAGTGGTGGCCAAGCAGGTGTGAGTGGTGGCCAAGCAGGCCGCGGTGGTGGCCAAGCAGGCGTCGGCGGCGGCTAAGCAGGCGTCGGTGGCGGCCAAGCTGGCGTCGGTAGTGGCCAAGCAGGCGTCGGTAGTGGCCAAGCAGGCGTCGGTGGTGGCCAAGCAGGTGTGTGTGGTGGCCAAGCAGGCGTCGGTGGTGGCCAAGCAGGCGTCGGTGGCGGCCAAGCAGGCGTCGGTGGCGGCCAAGCAGTCGTCGGTGGCGGCCAAGCAGGCGTCGGTGGCGGCCAAGCTGGCGTCGGTAGTGGCCAAGCTGGCGTCGGTAGTGGCCAAGCTGGCGTCGGTAGTGGCCAAGCAGGTGTCGGTGGCGGCCAAGCTGGCGTCGGTGGTGGCCAAGCAGGCGTCGGTGATGGCCAAGCAGGCGTCGGTGGTGGCCAAGCAGGCGACGGTGGTGGCCAAGCAGGCGTTGGTAGTGGCCAAGCAGGCGTCGGTGGCGGCCAAGCTGGCGTCGGTGGTGGCCAAGCAGGCGTCGGTGGTGGCCAAGCAGGCGTCGGAGGTGGCCAAGCAGGCGTCGGTGGCGGCCAAGGTGGCGTCGTTGGTGGCCAAGCAGGCGTCGGTGGTGGCCAAGCAAGCGTCGGTGGTGGCCAAGCAGGCGTCGGTGGTGGTCAAGCTGGCGACGGTGGTGGCCAAGCAGGCGTCGGTGGTGGCCAAGCAGGCGTCGGTGGTGGCCAAGCAGGCGTCGGTGGTGGCCAAGCAAGCGTCGGTGGTGGCCAAGCAGGCGTCGGTGGTGGCCAAGCAGGCGTCGGTGGTGGTCAAGCAGGCGTCGGTGGTGGCCAAGCAGGTCGCGGTAGTGGCCAAGCAGGCGTCGGTGGCGGCCAAGCAGGCGTCGGTGGTGGCCAAGCAGGCGTCGGTGGTGGCCAAGCTGGCGTCGGTGATGGCCAAGCAGGCGTCGGTGGTGGCCAAGCAGGCGTCGGTGGTGGCCAAGCAGGCGTCGGTGATGGCCAAGCAGGCGTCGGTGGTGGCCAAGCAGGCGCCGGTGGTGGCCAAGCAGGCGTCGGTGGTGGCCAAGCAGGCGTCGGTGGTGGCCAAGCAGGCGTCGGTGGTGGCCAAGCAGGCGTCGGTGGTGGCCAAGCAGGCGTCGGTGGTGGCCAAGCAGGCGTCGGTGGCGGCCAAACAAGCGTCGGTGGTGGCCAAGCAGGCGTCGGTTGTGGCCAAGCAGGCGTCGGTAATGGCCAAGCAGGCCGCGGTAGTGGCCAAGCAGGCGTCGGTGGCGGCCAAGCAGGCGTCGGTGGTTTCCAAGCAGGCGTCGGTGGTGGCCAAGCAGGCGTCGGTGGCGGCCAAGCAGGCGTCGGTGGTGGCCAAGCACGTGTGGGTGGTGGCCAAGCAGGCGTCGGTGGAGGCCAAGCAGGCGTCGGTGGAGGCCAAGCAGGCGTCGGTGGTGGCCAAGCAGGTGTGGGTGGTGGCCAAGCAGGCGTCGGTGATGGCCAAGCAGGTGTGAGTGGTTGCCAAGCAGACGTCGGTGATGGCCAAGCAGGCGTCGGTGGTGGCCAAGCAGGCGTCGGTGGTGGCCAAGCAGGTGTGGGTGGTGGCCAAGCAGGCGTCGGTGATGGCCAAGCAGGCGTCGGTGGTGGCCAAGCAGGCGTCGGTGATGGCCAAGCAGGTGTGGGTGGTGGCCAAGCAGGCGTCGGTGGTGGCAAAGCAGGCGTCGGTGGTGGCCAATCAGGCGTCGGTGGTGGCCAAGCAGGCGTCGGTGGTGGCCAAGCAGGCGTCGGTGATGGCCAAGCAGGCGTCGGTGGTGGCCAAGCAGGCGTCGGTGGCGGCCAAGCTGGCGTCGGTGGTTACCAAGCAGGCGTCGGTGGTGGCCAAACAGGCGTCGGTGGTGGCCAAACAGGCGTCGGTGGTGGCCAATCAGGCGTCGGTGGTGGCCAAGTAGGCGTCGGTGATGGCCAAGCAGGCGTCGGTGGTGGCCAATCAGGCGTCGGTGGTGGCCAAGCAGGCGTCGGTGGTGGCCAAGCAGGCGTCGGTAGTGGCCAAGCAGGCGTCGGTGGTGGCCAAGCAGGCGTCGGTGGCGGCCAAGCAGGCGTCGGTGGCGGCCAAGCAGGCGTCGGTGGTGGCCAAGCAGGCGTCGGTGGTGGCCAAGCAGTTGGCAGGAGCGGCGGCATAAGAGGCGGCACAAGAGGCGGCACAAGAGGCGGCACAAGAGGCGGCACAAGAGGCGGCACAAGAGGCGCCACAAGAGGCGGCACAAGAGGCGCCAATAGAGGCGGCACAAGAGGCGGCACAAGAGGCGGCACAAGAGGCGGCACAAGAGGCGCCACAAGAGGCGGCACAAGAGGCGCCACAAGAGGCGCCACAAGAGGCGGCACAAGAGGCGGCACAAGAGGCGGCACAAGAGGCGGCACAAGAGGCGGCACAAGAGTCGGCACAAGAGGCGCCACAAGAGGCGGCACAAGAGGCGCCCACAAGAGGCGGCACAAGAGGCGGTACAAGAGGCGGTACAAGAGGCGGCACAAGAGGTGGCACAAGAGGCGCCACAAGAGGCGCCACAAGAGGCGCCACAAGAGGCGGCACAAGAGACGGCACAGGAGGCGGCACAAGAGGCGGCACAAGGGGCGGCACAAGTGGCGGCACAAGAGGCGCCACAAGAGGCGGTACAAGAGGCGGCACAAGAGGCGGCACAAGAGGCGGTACAAGAGGCGGCACAAGAGGCGGCACAAGAGGCGCCACAAGAGGCGCCACAAGAGGCGCCACAAGAGGCGCCACAAGAGACGGCACAAGAGGCGCCCACAAGAGGCGGTACAAGAGGCGGCACAAGAGGCGGCACAAGAGGCGGCACAAGAGGCGCCACAAGATGCGGCACAAGAGACGGCACAAGAGGCGCCACAAGATGCGGCACAAGAGACGGCACAAGAGGCGCCCACAAGATGCGGCACAAGAGACGGCACAAGAGGCGCCCACAAGAGGCGGCACAAGAGGCGGTACAAGAGGCGCCCACAAGTTTAGCATATAGGTGTGAAGGTATTACAGCACCTGACTGGTCAACTATGTATGACGTCACCAGACAACCAATGCTACCTTTGGCGTCCTACTGGCATGTGTATTTGATGTTAGACTAACCATCCCCACCTAACCTAATCAGAGGTTTAAGAACATACATTTTAGTCATCCGCAACTGTAATCATTATTCAGTTATAAGTTCAAAACTCAAATAGACACCCAAATGTCGTACTGCAATTTATGAAGAATTGTATGTTTTACCACACAGTAGGTAAGTTATCGTCAAAAGCTACCTCAGGTATAGGGATAAGGTATTGATGGTCATTAGCATATAGGTGTGAAGGTATTACAGCACCTGACTGGTCAACTATGTATGACGTCACCAGACAACCAATGCTACCTTTGGCGTCCTACTAGCATGTGTATTTGATGTTAGACTAACCATCCCCACCTAACCTAATCAGAGGTTTAAGAACATACATTTTAGTCATCCGCAACTGTAATCATTATTCAGTTATAAGTTCAAAACTCAAATAGACACCCAAATGTCGTCCTGCAATTTATGAAGAATTGTATGTTTTACCGCAGAGTAGGTAAGTTATCCTAATATCCATCCTCATCTGGGGCTGGAAAATAAAATTTTCATACATTATTTATTCGTAGAAAAAACATAGTTTGCATTCTAGTGATATGACAAAATATGCATTTTAAGTTAGAAAGAGCAATAAACCAGATGCTGATTGCAACAATCGCCCAAGTGTAGCTGCTGCTGCTTCATTGCAGGGGGAGAGCATACATATATAAGGTATTGCTGGCCATTAGCACATAGGTGTCAAGGTATCACAGCACCTGACTGATCAACTATGTATGACGTCACCAGATGACCAATGCGGTCTTTAGCGTTCTACTGGCATGTGTATTTATTGTTATTATTCAAAAATGACTAGACTATCCATCCCCACCTAACCTAATCAGAGGTTTAAGAATAAACATTTTAGTCATCCACAACTGTAATCATTATTCAGTGATATGTTCAAAAGTATAACAGAAGCCCAAATGTCGTACTGCAATTTAAGCAGAATCGTACATCTGGCAGCATAGCAGGTGAGCTGAACATAAGAATAAAGGTAACTGCAGAGATCCTATTGGCCCATACGAGGCAGCTCCTATATATTTCCACCCAATCTCATTCATGTCCACCCTATGCTTAAAACAACCAAGGGATCCCACTTAAAGTATTAGTTTACAATAATAGTTTTAATAAATAGCTCTTATTCTAGTTTTATACACAACAGCAATTATGAAACCCTATAGCTAGATATTCTACTATAATCCACAAGTAGTTACCACACATCTGGCAGTACAGCGGATTAGTGGCTGTTTTCATAGGCTAGTCAACTGTCCTCTCATCCATCAAATAGATATCCAAATGTCGACCCCAATTCATCCATCTAGCAACTGAGCTGGATGCTAGCCACTATATTCATAGGCTAAACATTTCTACACCTCAAAAAATCCTAGTCTTGCTACGCAAATCAGGTAACTTGTTTCTAAACCAACAGTCGCAAGTACAAGCATACATACCTACTCATACTCCAAACCTATACACTCATAGAGAATAGCCTAGTTTTTTGCCACCATTTCCCCGTTAATCAGATGCAATTTATGCCATGCACACAGAAAATACAGCATCTACACACCAAATATACCATTTATGCACGAAATATATTATTTACACTCAAAATATGCCATCACACCAAAATATGTTATTTATAGACAAAAATATAACATTTACATGCAAAAATATGTTAGTTGGACATGAAAATGTAGCATTTACACAATATTGCATGGACACTCTGCGTATGACATTTACACAATATTGCATGGACACTCAGAGTATGACATTTACACAAAGTACGGTATTTTGCACAAATATATCAAAATGCTTATGCATTTAGACAATCAAAAATGCGCTTTCACTAAAATTACACAATTTCACAAACATAATTTCACAAAATACCCACACATTGTCTCATAAACCAAAATACACATACACCATGAAGATCTATTTTATCAGATTACAGAGCTTACACAAAATACACAATTTTCACACACAAATACAGTTGCACCAGTTCCACTTCAACAAATTAAAAACACAACTTGCATAAATGCACTATTATCACAAAAATTATTGTAAAACATGGACAATTATTACACAGTTTGTGTAATTATTTTACATCTTTGCACAATTAATACAAGAAAACTTGCTATATAATTACTCAACTTGCACAATGACAATCAATACACAAAGGTATAAATAAACAATTCGTCCATATGCAATTACACAACATGCGCAATTAATACACAACTTATACAAATATTACACATCTTTCATAATTATTACACAACTTGCACAAATGCATATCTAGCACAAATACGTACAAAACATAACTACCCCAAATATGAAATACACAACTAGCATAAATACACGATTTACACAAATACAATTGCGACATTTACACAACTTGCTCAAAAATATAATCAATACACAACTTACCAAAATATGAACAATACATAACTAGCACATATTCATTAAATACACAACTAAGCAATTTCCGCAAATACACATACAAAACATATACAATTAATACATACAACTTGCACAAAACAATACACAATTTATAGAAATATAATCAATACATAATGGCAAATAATCATACAACTTATGCAAAATACATAATCTGCACAATTAATACACAAGTATATTAATTGTGCTATATATGTACAAACACAACCAACTAGGTCAAACAATACACAATTTGCATGATATTTTTCTGGGTATATCTAGGACATTAATTATAATATGCTGAGTTTAACCAACTCCCCAAAAGTCAGAATTTCACATATAAAAATGGTGCATATGACTTCCGATGAGCTCAATATATAACACATTCTTTTTCCATTAAGATATCAACATTATTAGTGCTAAACTATTCATCTAACATATGTCCACTGTTTTTATGTCTTATTAATACCTTCCTTGTTACATCCTCTCCAATCAGACCACCATATTTATGTATTTATTCAAACCATCTAACAGACTTATTTGTTCTAGCCTTAGTTATGTTAGGGCAGGTGGGGTTAGGTGAAGTCAGTATTTTCTATGATAATGTTAGACAAATTTGCTATATCTTATCAAAATGCATCTTGCTAAAACTTAAATTCATCTAAATCTATCAAAAATATACTTATACTACGCAAATTTGACTAAATTCAACCTAGCTAAACTAACAAAATATGAGCATCCCATATCCTCACATACAAGCCTATGTCGCCTCTGTCCATACATTATATGAGTCTGCCATATAGCTCCAACCCCAAATAGGAAAATTTACACTATTTCATAAACATGCTAGTTCATTACCCCCTAAGATATTATATATGTCCTTCCCTACACGACCTCACCTTACCTGACCTAGCATATCCAAACCTGAATTTGGTTGAAGTTGGCGAAATTTATGCTATGCCACCTAAATATGACCTAATTTAAGGCAATTTCCACCAAATATACCCAAATGTTGTGTATCATAGCATCACCAAAGCCCATTTTTACCTACATTTTCTCCTATTCCATCCTACCCTACGCAACCGTACCTAACCTATCCTACCATATCCAAACCTAGATTTGGTTAAAGTCTGCGAAATTTAAGCTATCCCACCTAAATTCGATCTAATTTAAGGCAATTCCCACCAAATATCCCCAAATGTTGTGTATCACAGCACTGCCAAAGCCCATTTTTACCTACATTTTCTCCTATTCCATCCTACCCTACGCAACCTTACCTAACCTATCCTAGTATATCCAAACCTAGATTTCGTTAAAGTCGGCGAAATTTAAGCTATCCCATATAAATTCGACCTAATTTAAGGCAATTCCCACCAATTATCCCCCAAATGTTGTGTATCACAGCACTGCCTAAGCTCATTTTTACCTACATTTTCTCCTATTCCATCCTACCCTACGCAACCTTACCTAACCTATCCTAGCATATCCAAACCTAGATTTGGTTAAAGTCGGAGAAATTTAAGTTATCCCATATAAATTTGACCTAATTTAAGACAATTTCCACCAAATATACCCAAAAATGTTTTTGGAACATAGCACGGCCAAAGCTCATTTTAGCTGAGTTTTCACCTATTCCAACCTGTCCTAGACAACCCTACCCAGCCTCTCCTGGCATATCCAAAGTCAGATTTGCTTATAGTTAGCAAAATTTATGCCTTTCCCACCTAAATTTAACCTAATTTAAGCCAATTTCCACCGAATATACCCAAATGTTTTGTATCTTAGCATAGCCAAAGTTCATTTCGCCCAAGTTTTCACCTATTCCATATTACCTTACACAGCCTTACCTAACATGACCTAGCATATCCCAAGCTAGATTTGATTAGAGTTCGTGAAATTTATGCTTACTCACCTAAATTCAGCCTAATTTAAGACAATTTCTACCCAATATACCCAAAATGTTTTGTTACATAACTCAGCCAAAGACCATTTTAGCCGAGTTTTCACATATTCCAACCTACCCTACATAGCCTTACCTATCCCTGACCTAGCAGATTTGATTAAAGTTGGGGAAATTTAAGCTATCGCCATCAAATTGGAGACAATTTCCACCAAATATGCCTAAATGTTGTGTATCATAGCACAGCCAAAACCCATTTTACCCACATTTTCACCCATTCCATCTAAACCTGGACCTAGCCTCTGATACTACATATACTCAGAGAAGTGATGTTTTTTGGATATGAACCTAAATGCCTGTGCCTAACCTGCAAGAGTCTTCGAGCTTTGTTGAATATTTCTTCGAAAACTGAAGTTTTGGATATGAACCTATCCGCACTGTGCCTAACCTGCTAGGATCTTTGTTGAACATTGTAACCATATTCATAGAAAAGTGATGTTTTGGATATGGACCTAACAGCCCCTCTCCTTTAAAACTTGGAACTGTGTTCAATATTGTAGATATAGTGTTGGGTATGTGTTTTGTTTTTACACATTAACCCAACCGTCCTGGACCTAACCTCCCTTCATCTAACTTCAAATTTATCGTAAATATGGAAGGACGTGTTGTTTGTGCATCAACCCAACCGTCCTGGACCTAACCTCCCTTCATCTAACTTCAAATTTATCGTAAATATGGAAGGACGTGTTGTTTGTACATCAACCCAATTGTCCTTGACCTAACCTCCATTTATCAAACTTCAAATTTATCATAAATATGGGAGGACCGTGTTATTTGTGCATCAACCCACCCATCCTGGGCCTAACCTCCCTTTATCTAACTACAAATTTATTGTATTTATGGGAAGAAGGTGTTGTTTATGCATCAACCCAACCGCCCTGGACCTAACCTCTGATACACGAATCTTGGTTCAACATTGCATCATACTCGTAGCATTTTTTTTTCACATAATTCAACCATCCTCAACCTAACCTCTATTACCTGGGGGAGGGAGGTTAATGGAAAATATGATAATAATGGGAATTTTCTCTACATCAGTTCAACTTAACCATCCTTAACCTAACCTTAGATAGAAAGGGATATAACTCACCAAAACTATTTAATTACCATTTACCTTATTTTCCTTATCCTAACCCATAACCAGAGGGTTTAGACCCCCCTTTACCTCGAAATTAGAGTACAGGGTTAAATTAGGGAATGTTAGGTTTATGTGTGAAAATATATTCCTACCTTAAATATATAGTATAATTTCGAGGTAAAGGGGGGTCTAAACCCTCTGGTTATGGGTTAGCATAAGGAAAAGAAGGTAAATGGTAATTAAATAGTTTTGGTGAGTTATATCCCTTTCTAACTAAGGTTAGGTTAAGGATGGTTAAGTTGAACTGATGTAGAGAAAATTCCCATTATTATCATATTTTCCATTAACCTCCCTCCCCCAGGTAATAGAGGTTAGGTTGAGGATGGTTGAATTATGTGAAAAAAAAATATGCTACGAGTATGATGCAATGTTGAACCAAGATTCGTGCATCAGATGTTAGGTCCAGGGCGGTTGGGTTGATGCATAAACAACACCTTCTTCCCATAAATACAATAAATTTGAAGTTAGATAAAGGGAGGTTAGGCCCAGGATGGGTGGGTTGATGCACAAATAACACGGTCCTCCCATATTTATGATAAATTTGAAGTTTGATAAATGGAGGTTAGGTCAAGGACAATTGGGTTGATGTACAAACAACACGTCCTTCCATATTTACGATAAATTTGAAGTTAGATGAAGGGAGGTTAGGTCCAGGACGGTTGGGTTAATGTGTAAAAACAAAACACATACCCAACACTATATCTACAATATTGAACACAGTTCCAAGTTTTAAAGGAGAGGGGCTGTTAGGTCCATATCCAAAACATCACTTTTCTATGAATATGGTTACAATGTTCAACAAAGATCCTAGCAGGTTAGGCACAGTGCGGATAGGTTCATATCCAAAACTTCAGTTTTCGAAGAAATATTCAACAAAGCTCGAAGACTCTTGCAGGTTAGGCACAGGCATTTAGGTTCATATCCAAAAAACATCACTTCTCTGAGTATATGTAGTATCAGAGGCTAGGTCCAGGTTTAGATGGAATGGGTGAAAATGTGGGTAAAATGGGTTTTGGCTGTGCTATGATACACAACATTTAGGCATATTTGGTGGAAATTGTCTCCAATTTGATGGCGATAGCTTAAATTTCCCCAACTTTAATCAAATCTGCTAGATCAGGGATAGGTAAGGCTATGTAGGGTAGGTTGGAATATGTGAAAACTCAGCTAAAATGGTCTTTGGCTGAGTTATGTAACAAAACATTTTGGGTATATTGGGTAGAAATTGTCTTAAATTAGGCTGAATTTAGGTGAGTAAGCATAAATTTCACGAACTCTAATCAAATCTAGCTTGGGATATGCTAGGTCAGGTTAGGTAAGGCTGTGTAAGGTAAGATGGAATAGGTGAAAACTTGGGTGAAATGAACTTTGGCTATGCTAAGATACAAAACATTTGGGTATATTCGGTGGAAATTGGCTTAAATTAGGTTAAATTTAGGTGGGAAAGGCATAAATTTTGCTAACTATAAGCAAATCTGACTTTGGATATGCCAGGAGAGGCTGGGTAGGGTTGTCTAGGGCAGGTTGGAATAGGTGAAAACTCAGCTAAAATGAGCTTTGGCCGTGCTATGTTCCAAAAACATTTTTGGGTATATTTGGTGGAAATTGCCTTAAATTAGGTCGAATTTATATGGGATAGCTTAAATTTCGCCGACTTTAACCAAATCTAGGTTTGGATATACTAGGATAGGTTAGGTAAGGTTGCGTAGGGTAGGATGGAATAGGAGAAAATGTAGGTAAAAATGGGCTTTGGCAGTGCTGTGATACACAACATTTGGGGATATTTGGTGGGAATTGCCTTAAAATAGATCGAATTTAGGTGGGATAGCTTAAATTTCGCAGACTTTAACCAAATCTAGGTTTGGATATGGTAGGATAGGTTAGGTCCGGTTGCGTAGGGTAGGATGGAATAGGAGAAAATGTAGGTAAAAATGGGCTTTGGTGATGCTATGATACACAACATTTGGGTATATTTGGTGGAAATTGCCTTAAATTAGGTCATATTTAGGTGGCATAGCATAAATTTCGCCAACTTCAACCAAATCCAGGTTTGGATATGCTAGGTCAGGTTAGATGAGGTCGTGTAGGGAAGGACATATATAATATCTTAGGGTAATGAACTAGCATGTTTATGAAATAGTGTAAATTTTCCTATTTGGGGTTGGAGCTATATGGCAGACTCATATAATGTATGGACAGAGGCGACATAGGCTTGTATGTGAGGATATGGGATGCTCATATTTTGTTAGTTTAGCTAGGTTGAATTTAGTCAAATTTGCGTAGTATAAGTATATTTTTGATAGATTTAGATGAATTTAAGTTTTAACAAGATGCATTTTGATAAGATATAGCAAATTTGTCTAAAATTATCATAGAAAATACTGACTTCACCTAACCCCACCTGCCCTAACATAACTAAGGCTAGAACAAATAAGTCTGTTAGATGGTTTGAATAAATACATAAATATGGTGGTCTGATTGGAGAGGATGTAACAAGGAAGGTATTAATAAGACATAAAAACAGAGGACATATGTTAGATGAATAGTTTAGCACTAATAATGTTGATATCTTAATGGAAAAAGAATGTGTTATATATTGAGCTCATCGGAAGTCATATGCACCATTTTTATATGTGAAATTCTGACTTTTGGGGAGTTGGTTAAACTCAGCATATTATAATTAATGTCCTAAATATACCCAGAAAAATATCATGCAAATTGTGTATTGTTTGACCTAGTTGGTTGTGTTTGTACATATATAGCACAATTAATATACTTGTGTATTAATTGTGCAGATTATGTATTTTGCATAAGTTGTATGATTATTTGCAATTATGTATTGATTATATTTCTATAAATTGTGTATTGTTTTGTGCAAGTTGTATGTATTAATTGTATATGTTTTGTAAGTGTATTTGCGGAAATTGCTTAGTTGTGTATTTAATGAATATGTGCTAGTTATGTATTGTTCATATTTTGGTAAGTTGTGTATTGATTATATTTTTGAGCAAGTTGTGTAAATGTCACAATTGTATTTGTGTAAATCGTGTATTTATGCTAGTTGTGTATTTCATATTTGGGGTAGTTATGTTTTGTACGTATTTGTGCTAGATATGCATTTGTGCAAGTTGTGTAATAATTATGAAAGATGTGTAATATTTGTATAAGTTGTGTATTAATTGCGCATGTTGTGTAATTGCATATGGACGAATTGTTTATTTATACCTTTGTGTATTGATTGTCATTGTGCAAGTTGAGTAGCAAGTTTTCTTGTATTAATTGTGCAAAGATGTAAAATAATTACACAAACTGTGTAATAATTGTCCATGTTTTATAATAATTTTTGTGATAATAGTGCATTTATGCAAGTTGTGTTTTTAATTTGTTGAAGTGGAACTGGTGCAACTGTATTTGTGTGTGAAAATTGTGTATTTTGTGTAAGCTCTGTAATCTGATAAAATAGATCTTCATGGTGTATGTGTATTTTGGTTTATGAGACAATGTGTGGGTATTTTGTGAAATTATGTTTGTGAAATTGTGTAATTTTAGTGAAAGCGCATTTTTGATTGTCTAAATGCATAAGCATTTTGATATATTTGTGCAAAATACCGTACTTTGTGTAAATGTCATACTCTGAGTGTCCATGCAATATTGTGTAAATGTCATACGCAGAGTGTCCATGCAATATTGTGTAAATGCTACATTTTCATGTCCAACTAACATATTTTTGCATGTAAATGTTATATTTTTGTCTATAAATGACATATTTTGGTGTGATGGCATATTTTGAGTGTAAATAATATATTTCGTGCATAAATGGTATATTTGGTGTGTAGATGCTGTATTTTCTGTGTGCATGGCATAAATTGCATCTGATTAATGGGGAAATGGTGGCAAAAAACTAGGCTATTCTCTATGAGTGTATAGGTTTGGAGTATGAGTAGGTATGTATGCTTGTACTTGCGACTGTTGGTTTAGAAACAAGTTACCTGATTTGCGTAGCAAGACTAGGATTTTTTGAGGTGTAGAAATGTTTAGCCTATGAATATAGTGGCTAGCATCCAGCTCAGTTGCTAGATGGATGAATTGGGGTCGACATTTGGATATCTATTTGATGGATGTGAGGACAGTTGACTAGCCTATGAAAACAGCCACTAATCCGCTGTACTGCCAGATGTGTGGTAACTACTTGTGGATTATAGTAGAATATCTAGCTATAGGGTTTCATAATTGCTGTTGTGTATAAAACTAGAATAAGAGCTATTTATTAAAACTATTATTGTAAACTAATACTTTAAGTGGGATCCCTTGGTTGTTTTAAGCATAGGGTGGACATGAATGAGATTGGGTGGAAATATATAGGAGCTGCCTCGTATGGGCCAATAGGACCTCTGCAGTTACCTTTATTCTTATGTTCAGCTCACCTGCTATGCTGCCAGATGTACGATTCTGCTTAAATTGCAGTACGACATTTGGGCTTCTGTTATACTTTTGAACATATCACTGAATAATGATTACAGTTGTGGATGACTAAAATGTTTATTCTTAAACCTCTGATTAGGTTAGGTGGGGATGGATAGTCTAGTCATTTTTGAATAATAACAATAAATACACATGCCAGTAGAACGCTAAAGACCGCATTGGTCATCTGGTGACGTCATACATAGTTGATCAGTCAGGTGCTGTGATACCTTGACACCTATGTGCTAATGGCCAGCAATACCTTATATATGTATGCTCTCCCCCTGCAATGAAGCAGCAGCAGCTACACTTGGGCGATTGTTGCAATCAGCATCTGGTTTATTGCTCTTTCTAACTTAAAATGCATATTTTGTCATATCACTAGAATGCAAACTATGTTTTTTCTACGAATAAATAATGTATGAAAATTTTATTTTCCAGCCCCAGATGAGGATGGATATTAGGATAACTTACCTACTCTGCGGTAAAACATACAATTCTTCATAAATTGCAGGACGACATTTGGGTGTCTATTTGAGTTTTGAACTTATAACTGAATAATGATTACAGTTGCGGATGACTAAAATGTATGTTCTTAAACCTCTGATTAGGTTAGGTGGGGACGGTTAGTCTAACATCAAATACACATGCTAGTAGGACGCCAAAGGTAGCATTGGTTGTCTGGTGACGTCATACATAGTTGACCAGTCAGGTGCTGTAATACCTTCACACCTATATGCTAATGACCATCAATACCTTATCCCTATACCTGAGGTAGCTTTTGACGATAACTTACCTACTGTGTGGTAAAACATACAATTCTTCATAAATTGCAGTACAACATTTGGATCAACATGAAACAGAATAGGAATGAATTGGATAAGTTTTATATTTAGGAAAAAGACCTGGGTAAATACAGGCAGCAGGGGACGAACTTGAAAATACATACATAACTTCTTGTAGTGCTGATGTTATGTTCTTCCCTCACATACATGATCCTCTTTGATAAATGTAATGGGCGATGGTTGGAAGTAAATATGAAATTAAAAATAGACTAGGGATGATGGTATTTTATATTAGGTTTCAAGGTCACTGTTGTATCGCAAAACACACGACTCATAGACCGGCTTTTTAATCCCCTTGAACATGCCGGTGCAGGAACACTGAGCGGCTAGCTGGTGACGTCATTGACCATTAGCAATGTCTGTGTAGGGTCACTGAGCCAACGAAATTTGGGGATGACTGGAGGCGGCCGTTTAATCCCCTTGAGCGTAAATGGCAGGGGCCATAGAGCGACTTGTAGAAAACCCAGGGTGCGTAGACTGGCTCCTGAAAAACAAAAAACGCACGGTCTATGTCGTACTTCAAGTTCTTGAAACTAGGGGTGCGTAGACAGACCCCGGAAAAAAAAAAAACGGCCGGTCTAAAAGTTGAAAAAAACCCTGCGACGTAGAGCGGCAGTCGAAAAAAACATAATTGCCGCTCTATGGAGTCATTTCCACTACTGAGGCGCCCACAAGAGGCGCCACAAGAGACGGCACAAGAGGCGGCACAAGAGGCGCCCACAAGAGGCGGCACAAGAGGCGCCACAAGAGGCGGCACAAGAGGCGCCACAAGAGGCGGCACAAGAGGCGCCACAAGAGGCGGCACAAGAGGCGGCACAAGAGGCGCCACAAGAGGCGCCACAAGAGGCGGCACAAGAGGCGCCACAAGAGGTGCCACAAGAGGCGGCACAAGAGGCGCCACAAGAGGCGCCACAAGAGGCGGCACAAGAGGCGCCACAAGAGGCGCCACAAGAGGCGGCACAAGAGGCGGCACAAGAGGCGGCACAAGAGGCGCCACAAGAGGCGGCCACAAGAGGCGGCCACAAGAGGCGGCACAAGAGGCGCCACAAGAGGCGGTACAAGAGGCGCCACAAGAGGCGGCACAAGAGACGGCACAAGAGGCGCCACAAGAGGCGCCACAAGAGGCGCCACAAGAGGCGCCACAAGATGCGGCACAAGAGGCACCACAAGAGGCGCCACAAGAGGCGGCACAAGAGGCGCCACAAGAGGCGCCACAAGAGGCGCCACAAGAGGCGCCACAAGAGGCGCCCACAAGAGGCGGCACAAGAGGCGGTACAAGTGGTGCCCACAAGAGGCGGCACAAGAGGCGGTACAAGTGGCGCCCACAAGAGGCGGCACAAGAGGCGGTACAAGTGGCGCCCACAAGAGGCGGCACAAGAGGCGCCCACAAGTGGCGGCACAAGAGGCGCCACAGGAGGCGGCACAAGAGACGGCACAAGAGGCGGCACAAGAGACGGCACATGAGGCGCCACAAGAGGCGGCACAAGAGACGGCACAAGAGGCGCCACAAGAGGCGGCACAAGAGGCACACAAGAGGCGGTACAAGAGGCGCCACAGGAGGCGCCACAAGAGGCGGCACAAGAGGCGCCACAAGAGGCGGCACAAGAGGCGGCCCAAGAGGCGGCACAAGAGGCGGTACAAGTGGCGCCCACAAGAGGCGGCACAAGAGGCGGTACAAGTGGCGCCCACAAGAGGCGGCACAAGAGACGCCACAAAAGACGGCACATGAGGCGCCACAAGAGGCGGCACAAGAGGCGCCACAAGAGGCGGCACAAGAGACGGCACAAGAGGCGGCACAAGAGGCGGTACAAGTGGCGCCCACAAGAGGCGGCACAAGAGGCGGTACAAGTGGCGCCCACAAGAGGCGGCACAAGAGACGGTACAAGTGGCGCCCACAAGAGGCGGAACAAGAGGCGCCCACAAGTGGCGGCACAAGAGGCGCCCACAAGAGACGGCACAAGAGGCGCCACAGGAGGCGGCACAAGAGACGGCACAAGAGGCGCCACAAGAGACGGCACAAGAGACGCCACAAAAGACGGCACATGAGGCGCCACAAGAGGCGGCACAAGAGACGGCACAAGAGGCGCCACAAGAGACGGCACAAGAGGCGCCACAAGAGGCGGCACAAGAGGCGGCACAAGAGGCGGTACAAGAGGCGCCACAGGAGGCGCCACAAGAGGCGGCACAAGAGGCGGCCCAAGAGGCGGCCCAAGAGGCGGCACAAGAGGCGGCACTAGAGGCGGCACAAGAGGCGGCACAAGAGGCGCCACAAGAGGCGCCACAAGAGGCGCCACAAGAGGCGGCACAAGAGGCGGCACAAGAGGCGCCACAAGAGGCGCCACAAGAGGCGGCACAAGAGGCGGCACAAGAGGCGCCACAGGAGGCGGCACAAGAGGCGGCACAAGAGGCGTGGTAAAATCCACTAATATCAGCAGCAGTAAGCAGGTACAACCGCATATAATTAAGGGATACCCAGGTGGCCCTATTAATTTCCGGGTGATATCAGGTGATGCATCGCTCGTATATATATACGTGGTTGTGGCCGCTACGGGCTCTGTACACGCTATACAGGCCTCAGGTGGCAGGTTGGCCTGGGGGGGGTGCATGTGAGGGGGAGGGGAAGGAAGGGGAGGGGAAGGAAGGGGAGGGGAAGGAAGGGAAGGGGAAGGAAGGGAAGGGGAAGGAAGGGGAGGGGAAGGAAGGGGAGGGGAAGGAAGGGGATCACCAAGGTGAGAAGTTAGAGAACACTTTAAGGAGAGGTGGCAGGGGGGAAAAGGTAGGCTCTTGTTAGTGGTAACTCGGCCCAAGAAGAAAGTTTTAACATTTGTACACAAACACATTGATCCAAATTAGCACGTACAAACACGCACACAAAACTGTGTGTGTGTGTGTGTGTGTGTGTGTGTGTGTGTACTCACCTAGTTGTACTCACCTAGTTGTGTTTGTGGGGGTTGAGCTCTGGCTCTTTGGTCCCGCCTCTCAACCGTCAATCAACAGGTGTACAGGTTCCTGAGACTATTGGGCTCTATCATATCTACACTTGAAACTGTGTATGGAGTCAGCCTCCACCACATCTCTTCCTAATGCATTCCATTTGTCCACCATTCTGACACTAAAAAAGTTTTTTTTAATATCTCTGTGGCTCATTTGTGCACTCAGTTTCCACCTGTGTCCCCTTGTACGTGTTCCCCTTGTGTTAAATAGACTGTCTATATCTATCCTATCAATTCCCTTCAGAATCTTGAATGAGGTGATCATGTCCCCACTAACTCTTCTCTCTTCCAGCGAAGTGAGGATTAATTCCCGAAATCTCTCCTCGTAGCTCATACCTCTCAGCTCGGGTACTAGTCTGGTGGCAAACCTCTGAACCTTTTCCAGTTTAGTCTTATCCTTGAATAGATATGAACTCCATGCTGGGGCTGCATACTCCAGGATTGGCCTGACATATGTGGTATACAAAGTTCTGAATGATTCTTTACACAAATTTCTGAATGCCGTTCGTATGTTGGCCAGCCTGGCATATGCCGCTGATGTTATCCGCTTGATATGTGCTGCAGGAGACAGGTCTGGCGTGATATCAACCCCCAAGTCTTTTTCCTTCTCTGACTCCTGAAGAATTTCCTCTCCCAGATGATACCTTGTATCTGGCCTCCTGCTCCCTACACCTATCTTCATTACATTATATTTGGTTGGGTTAAACTCTAACAACCATTTGTTCGACCATTCCTTCAGCTTGTCTAGGCCTTCTTGAAGCCTCAAACAGTCCTCTTCTGTTTTAATCCTTCTCATAATTTTAGCATCGTCAGCAAACATTGAGAGAAATGAATCGATACCCTCTGGGAGATCATTTACATATATCAGAAACAAGATAGGACCGAGTACAGAGCCCTGTGGGACTCCACTGGTGACTTCACGCCAATCGGAGGTCTCACCCCTCACTGTAACTCTCTGCTTCCTATTGCTTAGATACTCCCTTATTCACTGGAGCACCTTACCAGCTACACCTGCCTGTCTCTCCAGCTTATGTACCAGCCTCTTATGCGGTACTGTGTCAAAGGCTTTCCGACAATCCAAGAAAATGCAGTCCGCCCAGCCCTCTCTTTCTATCTTAATCTTTGTCACCTGATTGTAGAATTCTATCAAGCCTGTAAGGCAAGATTTACCCTCCCTGAACCCATGTTGGCGATTTGTCACAAAGTCCCATCTCTCCAGATGTGTTACCAGGTTTTTTCTCACGATCTTCTCCATCACCTTGCATGGTATACAAGTCAAGGACACTGGCCTGTAGTTCAGTGCCTCTTGCCTGTCGCCCTTTTTGTATATTGGGACCACATTCGCCGTCTTCCATATTTCTGGTAGGTCTCCCGTCTCCAGTGACTTACTATACACTATGGAGAGTGGCAAGCAAAGTGCCTCTGCTCACTCTTTCAGTATCCATGGTGAGATCCCATCTGGACCAACAGCCTTTCTAACATCCAGATCCAGCAGGTGTCTCTTGACCTCCTCTCTCGTAATTTCGAACTCTTCCAAGGCCGCCTGGTTTACCTCCCTTTCTCCTAGCACAGTGACCTCACCTTGTTCTATTGTGAAGACCTCCTGGAACCTCTTGTTGAGTTCTTCACACACCTCTCTGTCATTCTCTGTATACCTGTCCTCGCCTGTTCGAAGTTTCAATACCTGTTCTTTCACTGTTGTTTTCCTTCTGATGTGACTGTGGAGTAGCTTTGGTTCGGTCTTGGCTTTGTTTGCTATATCATTTTCAAAACATTTCTCTGCTTCTCTTCTTACCCTGACAGACTCATTCCTGGTTCTCTGGTATCTCTCTCTGCTTTCTGGTGTTCTGTTATTCCGGAAGTTCCTCCACGCCCTTTTGTTCAGTCCCTTTGCTTCCATACATGCCCTATTATACCATGGCTTCTTCTGTTGCTTCTCGGATTGTGCGCGCGCGCGTGTGTGTGTGTGTCGCCTGTTAGTGCCTGCAGGATCATTTTTCGCCAGAAGACTTGCGACCTTCATGTTTGCTTTCATATCTACTTACGAAAATGGTAACATGTATTGGGTTCTATTACCTCCTTGTTCCGTTAATTACAGAGTACTTAATATTCTTAATATAACAGAGTAATTCATATAATACTCTTATATTAAAGGATTATTTCTTACGTCCAGTTGGCCCATCTGTGTCCACATCTTCCATCTGTGTCCACACCTTCCATCTGTGTCCACACCTTCCATCTGTGTCCACACCTTCCATCTGTGTCCACACCTTCCATCTGTGTCCTCACCTTCCATCTGTGTCCTCACCTTCCATCTGTGTCCTCACCTTCCATCTGTGTCCTCACCTTCCATCTGTGTCCACGCCTTCCATCTGTGTCCTCACCTTCCATCTGTGTCCACACCTTCCATCTGTGTCCACACCTTCCATCTGTGTCCACACCTTCCATCTGTGTCCTCACCTTCCATCTGTGTCCACACCTTCCATCTGTGTCCTCACCTTCCATCTGTGTCCTCACCTTCCATCTGTGTCCTCACCTTCCATCTGTGTCTTCACCTTCCATCTGTGTCCTCACCTTCCATCTGTGTCCTCACCTTCCATCTGTGTCCTCACCTTCCATCTGTGTCCTCACCTTCCATCTGTGTCCACGCCTTCCATCTGTGTCCTCACCTTCCATCTGCGTCCACGCCTTACATCTGTGTCCTCACCTTACATCTGTGTCCTCAACTTACATCTGTGTTCTCTCTTTTTCATTGTTATTACTTATATATATTTCAACATTTTCTCCACCCTATCAATTCCATTTGTTAATGCTCATCCTTTATCGTCTTTCCCCTCTTTTGTCGTCTTGTTTCGCTAGGTCCATTTCCCCTCTTACAACGAACCACTTAGTTGAGTGACCATCATTGGTGCAAGTTGTGTGTGTGTGTTTGTGTGTGTGTGTGTGTGTGTGTGTGTGTGTGTGTGTGTGTGTGTGCTGACCTAGCAGAGTATACTGGGGGCGAGACATAGCTCCTGGGGGCCAAATCGTCCTGTTTGGTCCACCTAACTTTCAAGAACTCTGTCTTAACTTCTCTTAGTTTTAAGTTGGGTCTAATTGCGTACTATCCTCACTGCGTACGAGAATTTTCTTGTCTTTCTCTCTGACGCATTAGTGTTTCCATCCTATATATGGTTCCACTCGTTCTGTTGTGTATTGGAGATTTGATCCCTTCCATTACTTCGTTCCTCTATCCCTTCATTCCTCTATCCCTTCGTACCTCTATCCCTTCGTACCTTATATATTGTGGTCATATCTTCTCGGGTCCACCGCTCCTCCAGTGTAGTTAAATTCAGGTCCCATAATAAAAAATAATCATACATGGTATCTTTTATTATTGCTCATATTTGATTATATAATTTACAGTCTCTCGACGTGTGATTGAGATTAACCAAACTGTAGTTAAAATATTCCTGCCTGAGGTTACACGCGTGCTGGGTATAGAACCATAGTCTGTGTACCCCGCTTGGTGGACTAAGACATTATTCCAG
>NC_091191.1:32171196-32191196 GCF_040958095.1 Procambarus clarkii
TATATATATATATATATGTCGTACCAAGTAGCCAGAACGCACTTCTCAGCCTACTATGCAAGGCCCGATTTGCCTATTAAGCCAAGTTTTCATGAATTAATTGTTTTTCGACTACCTAACCTACCTAACCTAACCTAACCTAACGTTTTCGGCTACATAACCTAACCTAACCTATAGAGATAGGTTAGGTTAGGTTAGGTAGGGTTGGTTAGGTTCGGTCATATATCTACGTTAATTTTAACTCCAATAAAAACAAATTGACCTCATACATAATGAAATGAGTAGCTATATTTATATATATATATATAATTAATATTATATATATATATAATATATATTTATATATATATATATAATTAATATTATATATATATACATATATATATATATATATATATATATATATATATATATATATATATATATATATATATATATATATATATATATAATTAATATTATATATATATACATATATATATATATATATATATATATATATATATATATATATATATATATATAATTAATATTATATATATATACATATATATATATATATATATATATATATATATATATAATTAATATTATATATATATATATATATATATATATATATATATATATATATATATATATATATATATATTAATTATATATATATATATGCAAACAAGCCTGAATGGTCCCCAGGACTATATACAACTGAAAACTCACACCCCAGAAGTGACTCGAACCCATACTCCCACAACTGGTATGTACAGGGACGCCTTAATCCGCTTGACCATCACGACCGGACATAAGGAAGTGATAGCCGAGGCTATATGAACCACTTCCCCGCCGGCACTCGGATGGTAATCTTGGGCATAGCATTTTATCAAATCACCTCATTCTTTGGGGCACACGTGAGGAACACAAATGCAAACAAGCCTGAATGGTCCCCAGGACTATATACAACTGAAAACTCACACCCCAGAAGTGACTCGAACCCATACTCCCACAACTGGTATGTACAGGGACGCCTTAATCCGCTTGACCATCACGACCGGACATAAGGAAGTGATAGCCGAGGCTATATGAACCACTTCCCCGCCGGCACTCGGATGGTAATCTTGGGCATAGCATTTTATCAAATCACCTCATTCTTTGGGGCACACGTGAGGAACACAAATGCAAACAAGCCTGAATGGTCCCCAGGACTATATACAACTGAAAACTCACACCCCAGAAGTGACTCGAACCCATACTCCCACAACTGGTATGTACAGGGACGCCTTAATCCGCTTGACCATCACGACCGGACATAAGGAAGTGATAGCCGAGGCTATATGAACCACTTCCCCGCCGGCACTCGGATGGTAATCTTGGGCATAGCATTTTATCAAATCACCTCATTCTTTGGGGCACACGTGAGGAACACAAATGCAAACAAGCCTGAATGGTCCCCAGGACTATATACAACTGAAAACTCACACCCCAGAAGTGACTCGAACCCATACTCCCACAACTGGTATGTACAGGGACGCCTTAATCCGCTTGACCATCACGACCGGACATAAGGAAGTGATAGCCGAGGCTATATGAACCACTTCCCCGCCGGCACTCGGATGGTAATCTTGGGCATAGCATTTTATCAAATCACCTCATTCTTTGGGGCACACGTGAGGAACACAAATGCAAACAAGCCTGAATGGTCCCCAGGACTATATACAACTGAAAACTCACACCCCAGAAGTGACTCGAACCCATACTCCCACAACTGGTATGTACAGGGACGCCTTAATCCGCTTGACCATCACGACCGGACATAAGGAAGTGATAGCCGAGGCTATATGAACCACTTCCCCGCCGGCACTCGGATGGTAATCTTGGGCATAGCATTTTATCATCCGGTCGTGATGGTCAAGCGGATTAAGGCGTCCCTGTACATACCAGTTGTGGGAGTATGGGTTCGAGTCACTTCTGGGGTGTGAGTTTTCAGTTGTATATAGTCCTGGGGACCATTCAGGCTTGTTTGCATTTGTGTTCCTCACGTGTGCCCCAAAGAATGAGGTGATTTGATAAAATGCTATGCCCAAGATTACCATCCGAGTGCCGGCGGGGAAGTGGTTCATATAGCCTCGGCTATCACTTCCTTATGTCCGGTCGTGATGGTCAAGCGGATTAAGGCGTCCCTGTACATACCAGTTGTGGGAGTATGGGTTCGAGTCACTTCTGGGGTGTGAGTTTTCAGTTGTATATAGTCCTGGGGACCATTCAGGCTTGTTTGCATTTGTGTTCCTCACGTGTGCCCCAAAGAATGAGGTGATTTGATAAAATGCTATGCCCAAGATTACCATCCGAGTGCCGGCGGGGAAGTGGTTCATATAGCCTCGGCTATCACTTCCTTATGTCCGGTCGTGATGGTCAAGCGGATTAAGGCGTCCCTGTACATACCAGTTGTGGGAGTATGGGTTCGAGTCACTTCTGGGGTGTGAGTTTTCAGTTGTATATAGTCCTGGGGACCATTCAGGCTTGTTTGCATTTGTGTTCCTCACGTGTGCCCCAAAGAATGAGGTGATTTGATAAAATGCTATGCCCAAGATTACCATCCGAGTGCCGGCGGGGAAGTGGTTCATATAGCCTCGGCTATCACTTCTTATGTCCGGTCGTGATGGTCAAGCGGATTAAGGCGTCCCTGTACATACCAGTTGTGGGAGTATGGGTTCGAGTCACTTCTGGGGTGTGAGTTTTCAGTTGTATATAGTCCTGGGGACCATTCAGGCTTGTTTGCATTTGTGTTCCTCACGTGTGCCCCAAAGAATGAGGTGATTTGATAAAATGCTATGCCCAAGATTACCATCCGAGTGCCGGCGGGGAAGTGGTTCATATAGCCTCGGCTATCACTTCCTTATGTCCGGTCGTGATGGTCAAGCGGATTAAGGCGTCCCTGTACATACCAGTTGTGGGAGTATGGGTTCGAGTCACTTCTGGGGTGTGAGTTTTCAGTTGTATATAGTCCTGGTGACCATTCAGGCTTGTTTGCATTTGTGTTCCTCACGTGTGCCCCAAAGAATGAGGTGATTTGATAAAATGCTATGCCCAAGATTACCATCCGAGTGCCGGCGGGGAAGTGGTTCATATAGCCTCGGCTATCACTTCCTTATGTCCGGTCGTGATGGTCAAGCGGATTAAGGCGTCCCTGTACATACCAGTTGTGGGAGTATGGGTTCGAGTCACTTCTGGGGTGTGAGTTTTCAGTTATATATATATATATATATATATATATATATATATATATATATATATATATGTATATATATATAATATTAATTATATATATATATATATATATATATATATATATATATATATATGTATATATATATAATATTAATTATATATATATATATAAATATATATTATATATATATATAATATTAATTATATATATATATATAAATATAGCTACTCATTTCATTATGTATGAGGTCAATTTGTTTTTATTGGAGTTAAAATTAACGTAGATATATGACCGAACCTAACCAACCCTACCTAACCAACCCAACCTATCTCTATAGGTTAGGTTAGGTTATGTAGCCGAAAACGTTAGGTTAGGTTAGGTTAGGTAGGTTAGGTAGTCGAAAAACAATTAATTCATGAAAACTTGGCTTAATAGGCAAATCGGGCCTTGCATAGTAGGCTGAGAAGTGCGTTCTGGCTACTTGGTACGACATATATATATATATATATATATATATATATATATATATATATATATATATATATATATATATATATATATATATATATATGTATATATGTCGTACCTAGTAGCCAGAATGCACTTCTCGGCCTACTATGCAAGGCCCGATTTGCCTAATAAGCCACGTTTTCCTGAATTAATATATTTTCTCTAATTTTTTTCTTATGAAATGATAAAGCTACCCATTTCATTATGTATGAGGTTATTTTATTTTTATTGAAGTTAAAATTAACATTTTATATATATATATATATATATATATATATATATATATATATATATATATATATATATATATATATATATATATATATATATATATGCGAACAAGCCTGAATGGTCCCCAGGACAATATGCAACTGAAAACTCACACCCCAGAAGTGACTCGAACCCATACTCCCAGAAGCAACGCAACTGGTATGTACAAGACGCCTTAATCCACTTGACCATCACGTGTGCCCCAAAGAATGAGGTGATTTGGTAAAATGCTATGCCCAAGATTACTATCCGAGTGCCGGCGGTGGGGTGGTTCAAATAGCTTAGGCTATCACCTCATTATGTCCGGTCGTGATGGTCAAGTGGATTAAGGCGTCTTGTACATACCAGTTGCGTTGCTTCTGGGAGTATGGGTTCGAGTCACTTCTGGGGTGTGAGTTTTCAGTTGCATATTGTCCTGGGGACCATTCAGGCTTGTTCGCATTTGTGTTCCTCACGTGTGCCCCAAAGAATGAGGTGATTTGGTAAAATGCTATGCCCAAGATTACTATCCGAGTGCCGGCGGTGGGGTGGTTCAAATAGCTTAGGCTATCACCTCATTATGTCCGGTCGTGATGGTCAAGTGGATTAAGGCGTCTTGTACATACCAGTTGCGTTGCTTCTGGGAGTATGGGTTCGAGTCACTTCTGGGGTGTGAGTTTTCAGTTATATATATATATTTTGATATATATATATATATATTGTGACGATAATCTCCTTCAAGAGATTGAGCCTGCTCTTCCCTCCATAATTACGTCGTCGAAATTATATAAAACGACTATGGAAGACATGTCCAACAATGACAACAACACCAGCAAGGCTTGCCAGGGTGAGCAAAACGTATGCACCCAGCCACCTGTTCGGACTCAAACCACCAAACTACATGTTGATCGCTGCCGGCTCCGCTGATTGGTCGCCGGTCTGGCTGCACCTGCACACGCCCCCCCATACTACTTGATGTCTGGGGTCGCCCCAACCTCAGACCTCAGAATGTTCAGTGCTCTCGTTGTCACCACTCCTCCCGGCTAGACGCTAGCGTGTACTGAGAGAAGTGGTGGCTTAAAGCCAATATTCCAACACCTCCCATTTACTTTTGTATTGCACTTCTTGTTATTTTGCCTTAACGTAACTTTTCATTGTGTCATTTAATTATTCTTATTATTTTGATTGATTGATTTTATTATAAGAATTTGTTTGTGCATTTTATTCATGTTTTGATTTATTTAACGTAATTAAAATTTCATTGTTAAAATTTACTTGTGTTTTGTGTGTCTTCTCCTTACCTTACCACAGACGAAGTTCCAGTTTTTTCTATTTTTTTTTTTTATAACTATGTGACGAGGCCATACCCCTAGCCTTAAACAGCCGAACACCAACGCGTTACCGTCACAAGTTATATGGGGGCCTATCCTAGGAGCTTCACTCAGGTACTGGTGCCAAGTGGTAATTTATGGTAAGCGTATTTAACTTTGTTAACGTAGCTTTACTATTTTTCATTCAATTTCATTTTTTATAAGGTGCGGTGTATTGTGCATTACGAGAGTAACATATAGTGAAGGTGAGACAACTTTGGATTACGTGGTGACTGTAGGCCGCAGTCATACTCTTAATTGGTCATCTCTCCCTCCGTGTATAATATATAATATTAATTATATATAATATATAATTATAATAATATATAATATTAATTATAATAATATATAATATTAATTATATATATATATATATATATATATATATATATGTATATATATATAATATTAATTATATATATATATATAAATATATATTATATATATATATAATATTAATTATATATATATATATATAAATATAGCTACTCATTTCATTATGTATGAGGTCAATTTGTTTTTATTGGAGTTAAAATTAACGTAGATATATGACCGAACCTAACCAACCCTACCTAACCAACCCAACCTATCTCTATAGGTTAGGTTAGGTTATGTAGCCGAAAACGTTAGGTTAGGTTAGGTTAGGTAGGTTAGGTAGTCGAAAAACAATTAATTCATGAAAACTTGGCTTAATAGGCAAATCGGGCCTTGCATAGTAGGCTGAGAAGTGCGTTCTGGCTACTTGGTACGACATATATATATATATATATATATATATATATATATATATATATATATATATATATATATATATATATATATATATATGTATATATGTCGTACCTAGTAGCCAGAATGCACTTCTCGGCCTACTATGCAAGGCCCGATTTGCCTAATAAGCCACGTTTTCCTGAATTAATATATTTTCTCTAATTTTTTTCTTATGAAATGATAAAGCTACCCATTTCATTATGTATGAGGTTATTTTATTTTTATTGAAGTTAAAATTAACATAGATATATGACCGAACCTAACCAACCCTACCTAACCTAACCTAACCTATCTTTATAGGTTAGGTTAGGTTAGGTAGGCGAAAAAGTTAGGTTAGGTTACGTTAGGTAGGTTAGGTAGTCGAAAAACAATTAATTAATTAAAACTTGGCTTATTAGGCCAATTAGGCCTTGCATAGTAGGCTGAGAAGTGCGTTCTGGCTACTAGGTACGACATATATATATGTCGTACCTAGTAGCCAGAACGCACTTCTTAGCCTACTATGCAAGGCCCAATTTGCCTAATAAGCCAAGTTTTCATGAATTTATTGTTTTTCGACTACCTAACCTACCTAACCTAACCTAACCTAACTTTTTCGGCTACCTAACCTAACCTAACCTTTAAAGATAGGTTAGGTTAGGTTAGGTTAGGTAGGGTTGGTTAGGTTCGGTCATATATCTACGTTAATTTTAGCTCCAATAAAAAAAAATTGACCTCATACATAATGAAATGGGTAGCTTTATCATTTCATAAGAAAAAAATTAGAGAAAATATATTAATTCAAGAAAACTTGGCTTATTAGGCAAATCGGGCCTTGCATAGTAAGCTGAGAAGTGCGTTCTGGCTACTAGGTACGATATATATATATATATATATATATATATATATGTCGTACCTAATAGCCAGAACGCACTTCTCAGCCTACTATTCAAGGCCCGATTTGCCTAATAAGCCAAGTTTTCATGAATTAATGTTTTTTCGTCTACCTAACCTACCTAACCTAACCTAACCTAGCTTTTTTTGGCTACCTAACCTAACCTTACCTATAAATATAGGTTAGGTTAGGTTAGGTAGGGTTGGTTAGGTTCGGTCATATATCTACGTTAATTTTAACTCAAATAAAAAAAAATTGACCTCATACATAGAGAAAAGGGTTGCTTTATCATTTCATAAGAAAAAAATTATAGTAAATATATTAATTCAGGAAAACTTGGCTTATTAGGCAAATCGGGCCTTGAATAGTAGGCTGAGAAGTGAGTTCTGGCTACTAGGTACGACATATATATATATATATATATATATATATATATATATATATATATATATATATATATATATAATATATATATATATATATATATATATATATATATATATATATATATATATATATATATATATATATATATATATATATATATATATATATGTCGTACCAAGTAGCCAGAACGCACTTCTCAGCCTACTATGCAAGGCCCGATTTGCCTATTAAGCCAAGTTTTCATGAATTAATTGTTTTTCGACTACCTAACCTAACCTAACGTTTTCGGCTACATAACCTAACCTAACCTATAAAGATAGGTTAGATTAGGTTAGGTAGGGTTGGTTAGGTTCGGTCATATATCTACGTTAATTTTAACTCCAATAAAAACAAATTGACCTCATACATAATGAAATGAGTAGCTTCATCATTTCATAAGAAAAAAATTTGAGAAAATATATTAATTATATATATATATATATATATATATATATATATATATATATATATATATATATATATTTTGGTAGCAGTCTTTCCTGTAGACATATTTTATTAAATATGACCGAAAAAGTAAGATTAATAATTCTAACACGAATTTTCTCAATCTTTCGTACATTATGCTTCACTGTTGGAGGTAAATCAAAAATCACTTCTCCAAAATTCATTTTTATTTCTAGTCTGACGCGACACGGGCGCGTTTCGTAAAACTTATTACATTTTCAAAGACTTCACAAATACACAACTGATTAGAACTTGCGTTTCCCTGATTTTATATCTACATTTGAGTGAGGTGGGAAGGGTGATGTGGCATTACATTTGAGTAAGGTGGGAAGGATGATGTGGCATTAGAGGATATTAATAGGGTATTAAAAGTATCAACACAAGACAGAACACGAAACAATGGATATTGAATAGAAGTGTTTGTAGAAAGCCTATTGGTCCATATTTCTTGATGCTTCTATATTGGAGCGGAGTCTTGAGGTGGGTAGAATATAGTTGTGCAATAATTGGCTGTTGATTGCTGGTGTTGACTTCTTGATGTGTAGTGCCTCGCAAACGTCGAGCCGCCTGCTATCGCTGTATCTATCGATGATTTCTGTGTTGTTTACTAGGATTTCTCTGGCGATGGTTTGGTTATGGGAAGAGATTATATGTTCCTTAATGGAGCCCTGTTGTTTATGCATCGTTAAACGCCTAGAAAGAGATGTTGTTGTCTTGCCTATATACTGGGTTTTTTGGAGCTTACAGTCCCCAAGTGGGCATTTGAAGGCATAGACGACGTTAGTCTCTTTTAAAGCGTTCTGTTTCGTGTCTGGAGAGTTTCTCATGAGTAGGCTGGCCGTTTTTCTGGTTTTATAGTAAATCGTCAGTTGTATCCTCTGATTTTTGTCTGTAGGGATAACGTTTCTATTAACAATATCTTTCAGGACCCTTTCCTCTGTTTTATGAGCTGTGGAAAAGAAGTTCCTGTAAAATAGTCTAATAGGGGGTATAGGTGTTGTGTTAGTTGTCTCTTCGGAGGTTGCATGGCTTTTCACTTTCCTTCTTATGATGTCTTCGATGAAACCATTGGAGAAGCCGTTATTGACTAGAACCTGCCTTACCCTACAGAGTTCTTCGTCGACTTGCTTCCATTCTGAGCTGTGGCTGAGAGCACGGTCGACGTATGCGTTAACAACACTCCTCTTGTACCTGTCAGGGCAGTCGCTGTTGGCATTCAGGCACATTCCTATGTTTGTTTCCTTTGTGTAGACTGCAGTGTGGAAACCTCCGCCCTTTTCCATGACTGTTACATCTAGAAAAGGCAGCTTCCCATCCTTTTCCGTCTCGTAAGTGAAACGCAGCACGGAACTCTGCTCAAATGCCTCCTTCAGCTCCTGCAGATGTCTGACATCAGGTACCTGTGTAAAAATGTCGTCAACATACCTGCAGTATATGGCCGGTTTCAAGTTCATGTCGACTAAGACTTTTTGCTCGATGGTACCCATGTAGAAGTTTGCAAACAGGACACCTAGGGGAGAACCCATAGCGACCCCATCTACTTGCTTATACATGTGCCCATCCGGGCTCAAGAAGGGTGCCTCTTTAGTACAAGCTTGGAGTAGTTTCCTCAGAATACTTTCTGGCATGTCAAGAGGAGTACAGGCTGGATCACGATACACTCTGTCGGCTATCATTCCGATTGTCTCGTCCACAGGTACGTTGGTAAACAGCGATTCTACGTCCAACGAGGCTCTTATCCCTGTGGCCCGTGCGCCCCGCAGTAAGTCCACAAATTCCTTTGGAGACTTCAGGCTGAAGGCGCAAGGAACATAAGGAGTCAGCAGGCCGTTGAGTCGCTTCGCCAATCTGTACGTGGGTGTGGGTATCTGGCTAATGATTGGCCGAAGTGGGTTTCCAGGCTTGTGCGTCTTGACATTTCCATACGCATATCCAGGTTTATATTCCCCAATGATCTTTGGCAGGTGGAGTCCGGATTTCTTGGCGTTCACAGTTTCGATCAGTTTGTTGACCTTTGCTTTTAATTCGGCTGTAGTGTCCTTCGTTACCCTTTGGAACTTAGTTTGGTCAGAGAGTATGATGTTCATTTTCGCCAGATATTCGTCTTTTTTAAGAATGACATATATTGGCGACTTGTCACCTCTCCTGACAACTATCTCCTTGTTCTCACGAAGGCTTTTAGCTGCCGCTCTAAGCTCGGGGGACAGTATGGTGCTTCTGTATTTGCCTCGATTCTTTCCTCCTTCTGCAATAAGTTCTGCTTGTAAGGTATCTTTGGTAGTGACCTTCTTTTGTGTCTCGAGGTCGAATATGTCGTCCAACAGAATTTCCAACTCCACTTTCCGGGCCATTTCACTCGGTCTGGACATAACATGACAGTTTATGCCCAGATTTAGGAGAGTGACTTGGTCCTCAGTGAGGTTAATTCCTGCAAGGTTCAGGAAGTCATCTCTTGGTCGTGGAATTGCCATAGGTCCTCCATATATGGACAATATGCAACTGAAAACTCACACCCCAGAAGTGACTCGAACCCATACTCCCAGAAGCAACGCAACTGGTATGTACAAGACGCCTTAATCCAGGTTCTAGTCAATAACGGCTTCTCCAATGGTTTCATCGAAGACATCATAAGAAGGAAAGTGAAAAGCCATGCAACCTCCGAAGAGACAACTAACACAACACCTATACCCCCTATTAGACTATTTTACAGGAACTTCTTTTCCACAGCTCATAAAACAGAGGAAAGGGTCCTGAAAGATATTGTTAATAGAAACGTTATCCCTACAGACAAAAATCAGAGGATACAACTGACGATTTACTATAAAACCAGAAAAACGGCCAGCCTACTCATGAGAAACTCTCCAGACACGAAACAGAACGCTTTAAAAGAGACTAACGTCGTCTATGCCTTCAAATGCCCACTTGGGGACTGTAAGCTCCAAAAAACCCAGTATATAGGCAAGACAACAACATCTCTTTCTAGGCGTTTAACGATGCATAAACAACAGGGCTCCATTAAGGAACATATAATCTCTTCCCATAACCAAACCATCGCCAGAGAAATCCTAGTAAACAACACAGAAATCATCGATAGATACAGCGATAGCAGGCGGCTCGACGTTTGCGAGGCACTACACATCAAGAAGTCAACACCAGCAATCAACAGCCAATTATTGCACAACTATATTCTACCCACCTCAAGACTCCGCTCCAATATAGAAGCATCAAGAAATATGGACCAATAGGCTTTCTACAAACACTTCTATTCAATATCCATTGTTTCGTGTTCTGTCTTGTGTTGATACTTTTAATACCCTATTAATATCCTCTAATGCCACATCATCCTTCCCACCTTACTCAAATGTAATGCCACATCACCCTTCCCACCTCACTCAAATGTAGATATAAAATCAGGGAAACGCAAGTTCTAATCAGTTGTGTATTTGTGAAGTCTTTGAAAATGTAATAAGTTTTACGAAACGCGCCCGTGTCGCGTCAGACTAGAAATAAAAATGAATTTTGGAGAAGTGATTTTTTATTTACCTCCAACAGTGAAGCATAATGTACGAAAGATTGAGAAAATTTGTGTTAGAATTATTAATCTTACTTTTTCGGTCATATTTAATAAAATATATATATATATATATATATATATATATATATATATATATATATATATACGTAGATATATATATATATATATATATATATATATATATATATATATGCGAACAAGCCTGAATGGTCCCCAGGACAATATGCAACTGAAAACTCACACCCCAGAAGTGACTCGAACCCATACTCCCAGAAGCAACGCAACTGGTATGTACAAGACGCCTTAATCCACTTGACCATCACGTGTGCCCCAAAGAATGAGGTGATTTGGTAAAATGCTATGCCCAAGATTACTATCCGAGTGCCGGCGGTGGGGTGGTTCAAATAGCTTAGGCTATCACCTCATTATGTCCGGTCGTGATGGTCAAGTGGATTAAGGCGTCTTGTACATACCAGTTGCGTTGCTTCTGGGAGTATGGGTTCGAGTCACTTCTGGGGTGTGAGTTTTCAGTTATATATATATATTTTGATATATATATATATATATTGTGACGATAATCTCCTTCAAGAGATTGAGCCTGCTCTTCCCTCCATAATTACGTCGTCGAAATTATATAAAACGACTATGGAAGACATGTCCAACAATGACAACAACACCAGCAAGGCTTGCCAGGGTGAGCAAAACGTATGCACCCAGCCACCTGTTCGGACTCAAACCACCAAACTACATGTTGATCGCTGCCGGCTCCGCTGATTGGTCGCCGGTCTGGCTGCACCTGCACACGCCCCCCCATACTACTTGATGTCTGGGGTCGCCCCAACCTCAGACCTCAGAATGTTCAGTGCTCTCGTTGTCACCACTCCTCCCGGCTAGACGCTAGCGTGTACTGAGAGAAGTGGTGGCTTAAAGCCAATATTCCAACACCTCCCATTTACTTTTGTATTGCACTTCTTGTTATTTTGCCTTAACGTAACTTTTCATTGTGTCATTTAATTATTCTTATTATTTTGATTGATTGATTTTATTATAAGAATTTGTTTGTGCATTTTATTCATGTTTTGATTTATTTAACGTAATTAAAATTTCATTGTTAAAATTTACTTGTGTTTTGTGTGTCTTCTCCTTACCTTACCACAGACGAAGTTCCAGTTTTTTCTATTTTTTTTTTTATAACTATGTGACGAGGCCATACCCCTAGCCTTAAACAGCCGAACACCAACGCGTTACCGTCACAAGTTATATGGGGGCCTGTCCTAGGAGCTTCACTCAGGTACTGGTGCCAAGTGGTAATTTATGGTAAGCGTATTTAACTTTGTTAACGTAGCTTTACTATTTTTCATTCAATTTCATTTTTTATAAGGTGCGGTGTATTGTGCATTACGAGAGTAACATATAGTGAAGGTGAGACAACTTTGGATTACGTGGTGACTGTAGGCCGCAGTCATACTCTTAATTGGTCATCTCTCCCTCCGTGTTATTACTCGTGTTTACCATCTATGTCCCTTGAATATTTCTCATTCTGACAGATCATCATATTGGTACCCTGGTACTGTGGTCTGCCCCGGGTCAAGAGTACCCAATCTTCTGCAATCTGACTGTAGGAGGACAAAGAGGGCCATAGTTCCTCTAGCTCGAACTTTAGTTGCTGAATTGGGACCTCAGCAGCAGTTCTCGTCACAAGTTGACACCTCGCACCCCTACACGTCAGTCAGAGATGGTGATACATACAACGGTAGGGAATTAGCTTATTTTTTCAGAGCACAAAAGTTCGCTAATTCTGTAAGTATCATATTAAATTCAGTGGGAAAAACTTGCTTTATGTCCTATAGAGACTTGGCAAGGTATGCCTACATCCTTGGACTACCAATTTTACTTTTGAAGCATTTAACTGTTTCATTTGTTTTCGAAACTTTGTTTCATTTGTTAGTAGGATTTTCTTGCCCTTATTCTCTTACATGAGTACCGGGTACAAGATTTCCTGCGCCCTTGATTTAATTTAATCATTTAATATCTTTCACTTAACGTTAATTGTTAAAGATCACACAGGATAGGTACCAGTTGCCACGTTGTCCTGTTTCTGACATTTCACTATTGAATATTCGTGTACCTTTATTTGCTAATTTCACCATGTTTCGTCTCCAAACTTTCCGTGCAAATCCAGCAGGTGAAATAGGGACTTTAAGTCGTGCCAAGAGGACTGAATTACAAACTCTTGCACATGAGTATCAACTAGAAGTTCCCTACCAAGCCAACAAAAATGACCTACACAACCTGTTGCTGGATTACTATTTAGAGCAAGGTAAGATAGACTCTGAAACTCATGAAACTTACTATATTGCAGAGAAAACTGACTTGGCAACGATGAAACTTAAACTAGAGCTGGCCAAGATTGAAGAACGAACAGCTGCCATACGGAGGGAAGAACAAGAACGAGAAATCACCCTCAGAGAACGCGAGGCCGCTTTGAGAAGAGAAGAACAAGAACGCGAAGCTGCTTTGAGGAGAGACGAACAAGAACGCGAAGCTGCTTTGAGGAGAGAAGAACATGAACGTGGACTCGCCCTCCAGGAACGTGAGGTTGCACTACTCCAGGAGCGGGACCGAGTACAGCTTGAAACCAAACGACGCGAGTTGGAGATGCAACGCGAACATGACAAGCAACAAGCAACTCTGGCTCTAGAGTGTCGTCAACGTGAAATCGCCTTGGAAACTTCCCACTTCACTCAACGCCAACAAGCTACTGCCAATCTTCCCGTCAGTTTTAATATATCACATGCAAGTAAGTTAATGCCATCCTTTGTAGAAGCAGAAGTTGATGTGTTTTTCACCACCTTTGAAACCCTTGCTAATCAACTCAGTTGGCCTGTCGACCAATGGGCCACACTTCTCAGAGTCCATCTTACAGGTAGAGCTGCAGTCACACTCAGTACTTTGGCGTCTGAGAATGACTACTACACTCTGAAACAAGCAGTGTTGGACGCCTACCTACTTTCCACAGAAAGTTATTGAAGGAAATTCCGTGACCACCTGAAGGCAAGTACCACTACCTTCCTCGAGTTTGCTAACACGAAACGGAGGTATTTCATGAAATGGCTGGAAGCAGCACATGTCTCTACTTTTACAGAACTCGTCAACCTGATGCTTGTTGAAGAATTCTTGAGACGTGTGCCGCCTCCTGTCCGCCTCTACTTAGCAGATAAAGAAGAAACCGACTACCTGAAGTGTGCTAAGTCGGCTGACACTTACAGCCTCATCCACCGGCTGACACCCGAACCATCCTCCAGTAAGAAGTCGTGGTACAGTTACGAGAAGGTGAGCCCCGATCAAGCTGGTTCACAACTGTACTGCAAGTATTGTAGACTCTATGGACATACCATAGACAAGTGTGGTAAGTCTCAATACAAGGGAACCACTGACCAACAACGACCCAAACCAACTCCTCCTAAGTCCGGTAAGCCTGTGATGAATGTTGGTGTTGATGTTAATGATCTTTCTCTTTTCAGTAACCACCTGTATACTGGAACTGTCTCTGCCAACGGTTCAAATCCGGAGGGACGTTTCAAATTGAAGATCTTGAGGGACACAGCGGCTCTACAATCGATCATCTTGAAGTCGGCTGTGCCCAACATAGTCTACACCGGGGAAACAGTCTTCATCACTGACCTCACTGCTACCACTCCATACCCTCTCGCCAGAGTCCACCTGGATTGTCCCTACGTGAACGGGGAAGTCCAAGTCGCCGTCAGGGAAAAGCCTTTTCCCATGCCTGGAGTGCAACTTCTCCTAGGCAACGACTTGGCAGAAGACCTGCAACCGACCAACCTGATCGTCATGGACAAACCCCAGGTGTGTAACTCTGTGCCAATAAACCCTATTCTTGAGTATGTTCCAGCAGAGGTTCAAGAGAGTGATGAAGTTTCTCCTCCGGTTCTCGTGACCACCCGTGCACAAGCCGCACGTCCACAGCCAGCTGACGCTACTGCTACCGCTGTCCCTCAAGACCCTCAGAAACTACCCCCGCATCTGACCAAGTTGGAGTTCCGTAAGTTGCAGAGGGAAGATCTTGCTTTAACACCATTGTTTTTCCAGGCTGAGACTCAACCCGACAGTATTCCTGGGTTCTTCCTAGAGAACGACTTGCTCTACCGCAGATATAGACCCAGTAAACTGAAGGAGGAGGACGATTGGGCCAACATCGAACAACTTGTGATTCCCACCAGTCTGCGGCCCACTATTCTACACCTGGCCCACGGAGCATTCTCCCACTACGGCTTCAACAAGACTTACCATGGGATTCGTCAAGACTACTACTGGCCAGGTATGGTAAATAACGTCAAACAGTACGTAAAACAGTGTCATACATGTCAGATGGCAGGCAAACCGAACGTCTCCATTCCCAGAGCACCACTGATTCCCATACAGGTGCCTGCGGAACCTTTCCACAGACTCATAATAGACTGTGTTGGTCCTTTACCTCGGACCAGTTCAGGTAACGCCTACATCCTAACCATCCTGTGTCCTACCACCAGATTTCCCATAGCAGTTCCAGTGAAGAACATCACGGCTGCTACGGTTATAAAACATCTATTGAAGATCTTCACTCAATACGGATTTCCCAGGGAGATTCAAAGTGACTGTGGCACCAACTTCACCAGTGATCTCTTTAAAAGGACACTGGAGGAGTTCAACATCAAACAGGTATTGTCCAGCCCCTATCATCCTGCTTCACAGGGTTCTCTTGAACGTAGTCATCAGACCATCAAAGCACTCTTGAAAAAGTTTTGTAGTGAAACCTCAAAGGATTGGGATAAGCAGATTGACCTAATAATGTGTATTTTCAGAAGTCTCCCCAATGAGTCCCTAGGAGTATCTCCTTATGAGATGCTCTACGGCCGTAAGTGCCGTACTCCCCTTAAGGCTTTCAAAGACTCTCTCAGAGATGCCACCTTCAGTGAGCATCAGAATGTGCCCCAGTTTCTTCAAAACCTTCAACACATTCTAGAGAGAGTCCACCGCTTTGCCCATGAAAGCCCAGGTGAGAATGAAGACTCATTACGACCAGACCAGCAAAGTAAGAAAATTCAAGCCGGGAGACTTCGTCCTTGCCTATTTCCCTATCCCAGGTTCACCTTTACAAAACAGATTTTCAGGACCCTACTGCGTCAAAGAGTGCAGAAACAACAACAACTACGTCATAGAAACTCCAGATAGGCGGCGGAAGACCCAGCTGTGCCACGTCAACCTCCTGAAGCAATATAATGGTACTCCTCCCACTGTCTTGACTAACTATTCCACATTCACAGAACCCTACATCCACAGTGAGACCTTCCCAGCTTCTCCCGAAAGCACTGACAAGGAGTCAGCGCTTTCTAATTCCGAAATCCTTAATGATCTTCCCAAATACTTTCAGGATAATCATAGTGCACCTCTCGTCAAGATCTTCAGAGAACATCAAGAGTTGTTCAGAGATGATCCCCAAGAGTGTAATGTTACCCAGCACGACATCCAACTGCTCCCCGACACCCGGCCGATTCGTCAACCCTTCTACCGAATCAGCCCGAGCAAGAAGGAAGTCATGCGTGCTGAGGTGCAATACCTCTTGGATCATGGACTGGCTACACCTTGTGAGTCCCCCTGGGCCTCACCCTGTATCTTGGTGCCCAAACCCCAAGGTAAGGGGCGGTTGTGCACTGACTATCGTAAACTGAACTCTGTCACTGTCAAGGATGCTTACCCCTTGCCAAGGATAGATGACATCCTTGATGCCATTGGTAGTGCCCAGTACTTGTCCCAAGTGGACTTGCTTAAGGGGTACTATCAAGTGTGTCTAACGGAGCGCGCTAAAGAGATATCTGCCTTCATCACTCCTTTTGGACTTTTCAGATATGAACGCCTTCCTTTCGGACTATGTAATGCCCCGGCCACCTTTCAAAGAGCTGTCAACCGTGTCATCCAGGGCTTGGATAACACATACGCCTACCTGGACGATATCGTCGTAGCCTCCAACTCCTGGAGTGAACATCTGCTCCAGCTGCGACGTCTGTTCTCAAAGCTCCTGACAGCCGGCCTCACCATCAACCTGGGCAAGTCCACTTTCGCGAAAGGTAAAGTGCGTTATCTGGGTCATGTTATTGGGAGTGGCAGCATAGCTCCGTTAGACTCACACACTCAAGCCATCCAACAGTATCCACAGCCTACCACCAGGAAGCAGCTCCTGCGCTTCCTTGGTCTTGCCTCTTACTACCGTAGGTTTGTGAGGAATTTCAGTACAGTCGCCACACCTCTAATTCTATTAACCAGTCCCAAGCAACGGTATAATTGGACCATACAGCAAACCGTTGCTTTTGAACAACTCAAATTCCTCCTCTGTTCTAACCCCATTCTCGCCTCTCCAGATATCACCAAGCCTTTCGTCCTTCATGTCGACGCCAGTGGTACCGGCGTTGGTGGTGTCCTGATGCAACAACGAGGCGAGGAGGTTCTACCTGTCAGCTACTACAGCTACAAACTGAAACCACACCAGAGGAACTACAGCACTATTGAAAAGGAGCTACTATCCATCGTCCTGAACCTCCAACACTTCGCTCCGTACCTACAAGGCGCCAGGTCTACCACCATCTTCTCAGACCACAACCCTCTCCGCTTCCTACATCAAGCCCAATTCACCAACCAGCGTCTTCTACGATGGGCTCTGTATTTACAAGACTTCAACCTGGAGATCCGCTATATCAAGGGTTCTGACAACACCATAGCCGATGCCCTCTCCAGAGTTTATGAAGTAGAAGCGACTCCATCCATTACTCCACCACATAACGACGTACTTCTTCCAGAACCGCAGGCTTCGGGGGAGAGTTGTGACGATAATCTCCTTCAAGAGATTGAGCCTGCTCTTCCCTCCATAATTACGTCGTCGAAATTATATAAAACGACTATGGAAGACATGTCCAACAATGACAACAACACCAGCAAGGCTTGCCAGGGTGAGCAAAACGTATGCAGCCAGCCACCTGTTCGGACTCAAACCACCAAACTACATGTTGATCGCTGCCGGCTCCGCTGATTGGTCGCCGGTCTGGCTGCACCTGCACTCGCCCCCCCATACTACTTGATGTCTGGGGTCGCCCCAACCTCAGACCTCAGAATGTTCAGTGCTCTCGTTGTCACCACTCCTCCCGGCTAGACGCTAGCGTGTACTGAGAGAAGTGGTGGCTTAAAGCCAATATTCCAACACCTCCCATTTACTTTTGTATTGCACTTCTTGTTATTTTGCCTTAACGTAACTTTTCATTGTGTCATTTAATTATTCTTATTATTTTGATTGATTGATTTTATTATAAGAATTTGTTTGTGCATTTTATTCATGTTTTGATTTATTTAACGTAATTAAAATTTCATTGTTAAAATTTACTTGTGTTTTGTGTGTCTTCTCCTTACCTTACCACAGACGAAGTTCCAGTTTTTTCTATTTTTTTTTTTATAACTATGTGACGAGGCCATACCCCTAGCCTTAAACAGCCGAACACCAACGTGTTACCGTCACAATATATATATATATATATATATATATATATATATATATATATATATATATATATATAGATATATATATATATATATATATATATATATATATATATATATATATATATAGATATATAGATATATATATATATATATATATATATATATATATATAATTAATATTATATATATATATAAATATATAATATATATATATATATATATATATATATAATTAATATTATATATATATACATATATATATATATATATAATTATTATTATTATTATTATATATATATATATATATATATATATATATATATATATATATATATATATATATAATATACATTATATATATATATATATATATATAATTAATATTATATATATATATATATATATATATATATATATATATATATATATATATATATATATATATATATATATATATATGTCGTACCTAATAGCCAGAACGCACTTCTCAGCCTACTATGCAAGGCCCGATTTGCCTAATAAGCCAAGTTTTCCTGAATTAATATATTTTTTCTAATTTTTTTCTTATGAAATGATAAAGCTACCCATTTCATTATGTATGAGGTCAAATTTTTTTATTGGAGTTAAAATTAACGTAGTTATATGACCGAACCTAACCAACCCTACCTAACCTAACCTAACCTATCTTTACAGGTTAGGTTAGGTTAGGTAGCCGAAAAAGTTAGGTTAGGTTAGGTAGGTTAGGTAGTCGAAAAAAAAATAATTCATGGAAACTTGGCTTATTAGGCAAATCGGGCCTTGCATAGTAGGCTGAGAAGTGCGTTCTGGCTACTAGGTACAACATATATATATATATGTAATATATATATATATATATATATATATATATATATATATATATATATATATATATATATATATATATATATATATATATATATATAATGCGAACTAGCCTGAATGGTCCCCAGGACTAAATGCAACTGAAAACTCCCACCCCAGAAGTGACTCGAACCCATACTGCCAGGA